>NC_139021.1:130772204-130876200 GCF_964662115.1 Mustela nivalis
TAAAAAGAAAAATATGATCAGCACCTTTTTTTTTTTTTTTTAAAGATTTTATTTATTTGCCAGAGATAGAGAGAAAGAGTATACACAAGCAGGCAGAGAGGCAGGCAGAGGCAGCGAGAGAAGCAGGCTCCCCGCCGAGCAAGGAGCCCGATGTGGGACTCGATCCCAGGGCCCTGGAATCATGACCTGAGCCGAAGGCAGCGGCCCAACCAACTGAGCCACCCAGGCGTCCCTGATCAGCACCTTTTTTAGTACGCTTTGGTCATTTGCATTTTAGTTGTTAGAAAAAAATATCTATTTACGTTCTTAATCTTATTTATTAATTTTTTAAAAGATTTTATTCATCTATTTGACAGATCATAAGTAGGCAGAGAGGCAGACAGAGAGGAAGAAGCAGGCTCCCTGCTGAGCAGAGAGCCCGATGCAGGGCTCCATCCCAGGACCCTGGGATCATGACCTGAGCCGAAGGCAGAGGCTCCAACCCACTGAGCCACCCAGGCGCCCTGATCTTATTTATTACTAATGAAGTGAAATATGTTTTTTGTAGAAAATTAATTTAATACTGGAATTTGGCATATGTAGTTTTCTCGATTTTATTTCAGTTTTCTATTTATAATTTTTCATTTATTTTATTTCTTAGAGAGAGAGTGGCAGGAAGGAGCAGAGGAGAGGGACAGAGCCCTGACGTGAGGCTCTTACCCAGGACTCTGAGGTCATGACATGAACAGAAATGAAGATCAGATGCTCAGTTGATTGAGCCACCCAGGTGCCCCATGCCTTTATAATTAAAAACAAAACAAAACAACAACAAAAAAACAACTTTATTATAAAAGGAACAGATACTAGTTGAAAAAAGTTAAAATACCAAAGTGCTAAAAATTACAGTTCCCGTTTTCTTTCTCCATTCCTCCCCAAATCTTTTATTTCACAGCAATAACCTCAGGACTACTTTGTTGTCTATCTCTTCAGCTGTTTTATTTTATTTTTTTATTTTTAATTTATTATTTTTATTTTTTTTTAAGATTTTATTTATTTATTTGACAGAGAGAGATCACAAGTAGGCAGAGAGGCAGGCAGAGAGAGAGGAGGAAGCAGGCTCCCTGCTGAGCAGAGAGCCCGATGCGGGACTCGATCCGAGGACCCTGAGATCATGACCTGAGCCGAAGGCAGCGGCTCAACCCACTGAGCCACCCAGGTGCCCCTAATTTATTTTTTAAAGATTTTTTATTACGTAACCTCGTCACCCAACATGGGGTTGGAACTCACAACCCTGAGATCAAGAGTTACGAGCTCTAGGGACGCCTGGGTGGCTCAGTTTGTTGGACGACTGTCTTCGACTCAGGTTATGATCCCAGAGTCCGGGGATTGAGTCCCGCATCGGGCTCCCAGCTCCACGGGGAGTCTGCTTCTCTCTCTGACCTTCTCCTCGCTCATGCTCTCTCTCATTGTTTCTCTCTCAAATAAATAACTAAAAAAATTTTTTTAAGATTTTATTTATTTATTTGACAAAGAGAAATCACAAGTAGACGGAGAGGCAGGCAGAGAGAGGGGGGCGGGGGGCAGCAGGCTCCCCGCTGAGCAGAGAACCCGATGCGGGACTCGATTCCAGGACCCTGAGATCATGACCTGAGCCGAAAGCAGTGGCTTAACCCACTGAGCCACCCAGGCGCCCAGTAAATAAAATCTTTAAAATAAAAGAAATCATAAAAAAAAAAAAAAAGAAGAAGAAGAAGAAGAGGAGTTAGGAGCTCTAGTGGCTTAGCCACCAACGGCCCCTCTTCAGATGTTTTAAATCTGTGCTTAGGTCGAACTTTGTCCCCTGTACTCTATCCACATACACAGACAGAAGACTGTATCATATGTTCCTTGTCAGTTGGTCTTTTCATTAAATGTTTTTGGATCTTTGGCCATTTCAGTACATGATATTTCGTTGGCTACCAAGAATTCCATTTATAGACATACCATACCATACTTTATTCACCTAGTCCTGTATTGTTTTTGAAATATATGCTGTTACAGTGCAGTTCAAACAAGTCACCTATAAACATTTCTGTATACTTTTTAAAAAATTCTTTTCCTTATTAAGGAAATATTTAAATCTGGAACTATTTTTAAATTGTTACTTCTCATAGAAGGAGAACAGTAAGGCAAAATTATCATCATTGTACTTATTTTATGGAAATAAAAGGGGATAAAAAAGGAGTGTACTCATGATGGGTATTGGTGGGTATATACCTCTTAGCTTCATGGCTTTGCGTCAAAGTGCTTGTCTGGGTTTCTCTTCTTGACTTGCCAAGACTGAGTCATGCATTAAAAGGTGAATTAGGTAGAAGACCAGAGCTCTGGTGATGAAGAAAGGTGTTATATACAGACTGAGTGGTGGTGGATGAGAAAGGAACAGTTTAGTCATGGAAGGTGCTGGAGACTGTTTTGCAGGAGGCAAGGAAAGACTAGAACAAGTATATCTAAATTAACTTTTCCTTTTTCCTAACCAATCCTGCCACGTGAGATATCTGGTTCTGGAAGAGCCACCTTGTGAAAACAAGTTTGGTTTTTTTGTGTGTGTTTCTTTGATTGTTTGTTTTAAGATTTTATTTACTTGAGAGAGAGAGAGAGTGTGCGCATAAGCAGGGGGAGGCCGATGTGGGACTCAATCCCAGGAATCATGACCGGAGCTGAAGGCAGATACTTAACCGACTGCACCACCCAGGCATCCCTGAAAACAAGTATTTTTTAAAATCAACATTTAGGGTGCTTGGGTGGCTCAGTTGGTTAAGTGGCTGCTTTCGGCTCTGGTCATGATCCCAGGGTCCTGGGATTGAGTCCTGTGTCCAGCTCCCTGCTCAGCAGGGAGTCTGCTTTTGTCCTCACCCTCTGCCCCTCCACCCTGCTCGTGCTCTTTTTCTCTCTCTCTCCCTTTAATAAGTAATATCTTTTTTTTTTTAAGATCTTATTTATTTATTTGACAGAGAGCGAGATCACAGCTAGGCAGAGAGGCAGGCAGAGAGAGAGGTGGAAGCAGGCGCGCCCCAGAGCAGAGAGCCCGATGCTGGGCCGGATCCCAAGACCCTGAGATCACGACCTGAGCTGAAGGCAGAGGCTCAACCCACTGGGCACCCCACGCACCCCTAATAAGTAATAGCTTTAAAAAATAAATAAAATCTTTAAAAATTAAAAAAAAAAATAAAGTTGACATTTAGAAAGGAAGGACTATTCCTTTATTCTAAAATAATATTTACAAATCAGTAAAACTAAATTGGAAAATCTCTCCAGATTAAACCACCCTGTGGTTTTTTTTCTAAATTCATTTGTGTACTCACTCATTTATTCTTATGATAATCATCCAGCTTTTTAAATAAGCATTTTAAGCAGAAAACAAGTTAGTAGAATAATGCAATGAACACCACTATTTCCATTAATGCAATTCAGTATTTGACTCTTTGTATGTGTATGAACCACTGGAAAATTGCAGGTTATCCTCTTTAAGAGTTCTACCATACAATCATAGGTTTTCCCATTTGTTCCCAAAATAAAACACATTTGTGAGCCTAGAGGACAATCACCAAGATCTCTCCTCTGGGGTCTAAAGTCCAGGATGACCGCAGTGCAAACAAGTAAGTAGGTACAATCAATTGATATGATAAAGATCTGTGCCTAGATAGTAAAGGGTGGAGTGTTCAGTTTTACCTGAGCGGAGCTGGGGGAGTGTTAAAAATAGTTGATTTCTACAGATACCTTTCTTCTAGTTTTTAGGTATTTGGGGAGCAAAATTGATGGGGGAGGGTTGAATCAGGAAAGGTCTTTCTACCTAAAATCTGCTACTCAAGGAAGGACTGGGCAGCTTAACATAGCCTCAGGGGAAGCCATTCTGGGTGGGGCTGGTGTGAGGACATCGCTGTTGCAGGACACATTCTGTAAAATTTGGCCAAGGCTAGGATTTTGGAGGCCTTGCTGTCAGTAATGGAAATTGTGAGTTTTGCTCTGGTGGTTCCTGCTTCCTGGGTTCCCTTACCTTGCTGCTCTTTGAGTCTTTATAGAATTATTACCTTCAGACTAAGAGAACCTTACTGGGGCTAGTTCAGCATTTCTTTTTCTAAAAACCCCTAGGGTGATGTTGATGTTTAGCCAGGTGCTTGTGGAATGCCGCCTAAAGCAATGAGATTTGCATTTAAAATTGTCTCTGTAAATAACTGCATATCTGATCATTGAAATTTGGGTGGTATAGCAAAGAAACTGACTTTGTGATTTTATTTAATTTTAATTTATTTAAAATTTAAAACTGAATTAAAGTGAAAATTTTAAAATTAAATACAACTTTGTTGTAATACCACTACATTTTACTTTAACCATTGAAAGTTTAGCGGTGAATTAATTTGCAGTATGTATAAAATACACAGTGAATTTCTTGGACTTAATATACAAAAATAAAACATCTTTGTTCATTTTTTTTTTTTTACTTTTTCTGTTTTTTTAAGATTTTGTTTATTTAGTTGACAGAGAGAGATCCCACTGCAGAGGCAGGAGAAGCAGACTCCCTGCTGAGCGGGGAGCCTGATGTGAGACTTGATCCTAGGACCCTGGAATCCTGACCCAACCCAAAGGCAGACACTCAACCGACTGAGCCACTCAGGCGTCCCTTCATTAATTTTTATATTACAAGTTGAAATTACATTTTTTTATATGGTGGCTTAAATAGAAATACTAAAATTTGTTTCACCGGTTTCTTTTTACTTTTAAGAAACAAACCTCTTAAAACCTTTACAATTATTTCTGTAGCTCACATTGTATCTCCATGGGACAGTGCTTCCTTAGAATTACAGCAAATGAAGATTTGGGAAACCTGAAGGCTGGAAACCAGTCCCAATTCTGAGATTAATGCACTAAGGGTAGTAGGTGAAAGGTTAGGTTCTGAAAATGCTTGTTACCTAACATTCACTAGAATGGAATATCCAGGGTCACCTGGGTGGCTCAGTAGGTTAAGCCTCTGCCTTTGGCTCACGTCATGATCTCAGGGTCCTTTGAGTTGGCTCAACGGGGAGTCTGCTTCTCTCTCTGCCCCATTGCTTCCCACCCCCACCCCAATTCTCTCTCTTTCTTTCAAATTAATTTATACAATCCTAAAAAAAAAAAAAAAAGAGTGTAGTATCCTTCAGGACTGGTACCTCTCATGTTACCTCTCCCACTAATCATGCCTGCAGCATGTTATGGGTACTCCTATAAATATTTGTAGAACGAACACACTGAGGCAAAAAGCAGTAGAGATGAAAAACTCAGGATGAAAGGAAGAGGTTTTAAGTAAGACCACCAAATTCCCTGGCTGAATTGGGGTGTTGAATGGAGGAGGCTTCCGAGGAAACTCATGAATTATTATATTAAGTGAGTTTTGGGGTTAAAGCAGGGATGGGGTAGAGGTGACTCAGCTTTTAGATGTGATTGAGTTTTAATTGCCTGATGAAGATGCCCATTTGGGGGATGACTGAGTTTGAAGTTTAGAGGGAAGATCTTGCTTGCTGTGGGAGTGAGTCATCAGCAAATAGATACAGACTGGAGGCCCCTATGTAGATAAATGGGGAGACTGGGGAGAAGACAGGGGGGAACACCGTCATTTTTAAGTGTGCGGAAAAGCCAGCAAAGGAGACTGAAATGACCGGTGGAGAATTAAAGGGAGAACCTTAAAGATGTGAGCAACAGTATTAAAAGATACTCTGGCAGTCCGCTGAATTGACGATTAGGTCTAGATTGGTGAGTCTTGGGCAGTTTCAGTGAGGTGGTGCCACAGAATGCTAATTACACTGGGCTGAAGAGGGCGTGATAGTGATTGCAGATAATTATTTGAAGACTTTTTTTTTTTTTTTTTTTTCCAAAATGGTGCAGTGAGATAGGGAGAGAGCTAAATATTTCTCATGGGTTTTGTTTTCTTTCGATAGAAAAGCCTTAAGTTTGTTATAGCCTGTGGGGAAGCAGCTAGTAGAGAAAGATTTACAGATCTTGATGGTTTGGCTCCAGAATGCTCTCTGATTTTTCTGTTAGGAATGTGTAAATACCCCTGTGCATAGCATCACCCGCTAAGTGCTAAATAAATACTCAGTATTCTTGGAGCTTATGTTCTTAGAAAACCTAAACAGAAATAGGAACTTCTTTTTTTCTTTTAAGGAAGAACATTGAGGAAGGAGACCTAAGGCTACATGAGCAATATTGGAAAGAACTAAAAGTTGAAATCTTTATTGGTGTCTTGTAGGATCATGAATTAACTAGTTATCTGATGGCCTTCTGGACGGAGTTGGTGAGGCAAGGTCCTTGAATATATCTTTCATCTTGAGGGAGCATTCTAGGCAAAAATGACTTGATAGAGGCTAAATCCTAGTGGAAAACAGGATTTGTCATAAGACCACGTTTCCTGAAATCTTGAGGAGCATTTAAATGCCCTTTAAAAAAAAAAAAATTTGGAGGCTGCCTTCTATCATGAACCTTTACAGTATGAGTGCATATAAATTACATTTGTCAAATAGTCTGATTGACTTTAGTCTGATTGATTTAGATAATCGGCAATTTTTGTGTTCTTTTCATTGTTTTTTAAATAATTAATGTAGTACTTCATGTTGTGGTATTATTTAATACCCATAAGTTTTCGGGGCACCTGGCTAGCTGAGTTGGTAGAGTGGCATGGCGCATACTTAAAATTTAAAAAAACAAACAAACAAAAAAACCCCAACCCAACATGTTTTTACTGAGCCTTCTAATGCTATGAACCTTAAAATTTTGAGTAAAAAGTTAGGAAAAAGGTAAAGCAAATCAGATTTATCTGGAAGTAAGGAGAGTTATAGTCTAGGGAATATTTGAAGAGAAAATAGACAATGACCTCTAATCATATCCCGAAAAGTTGGAATGTAAATTGAATTTTTTTTTTTTAATCACCAGGGCTACTTGTTTATTTTTTATTATTTTTTTTAAAGATTTTATTTATTTGTCAGAGAGAGAGAGAATGAGAGCGAGCACAGGCAGACAGAGTGGCAGGCAGGGTCAGAGGGAGAAGCAGGCTCCCTGCCAAGCAAGGAGCCCGATGTGGGACTCGATCCCAGGACCTGAGCTGAAGGCAGCTGCTTAACCAACTGAGCCACCCAGGCGTCCCTGTAAATTGAATTTTAATTTCACCCAACTCTCCTTCATAACTTGGTGTGAACCCAGTGTGCATTTACAAAATTTTCACAAAAGGTGAGGATTTTTTCAGTGTAACAGTATTTGTTGTTTTTGCCCAGTGCTCCAATGCTAACCGTGCCCTCTCTAATACCCACCACCTGGTTCCCCCAACCTTCCACCCCCCCAAAGGTGAGAATATTTTGAATAGCAATGCTATAGTGTAACAACTAAAAACCGGGTGAATGAAAGTAGGCCAGTGGGTTCAGAAAAACAATAATTCATACAATCTAGGAAAAGAAACAACCATAGGAATTGAGTTGTTCTCCTAAGTTTTAAGCATTGACAATAAAGTTAGGTCAGTAAACAGTACTAAATATTAGTAACTAAATACATCATAAATGTTAATTATTACTTTGCCTGGTTACTCAATCTTTCTAAATCTTATCAGAAGAATGGAGATACTGATACTAAGTAGGAAAAGCAAAGGAAGTAATTCCTATAAATCGTCAGTGATGATGCCTGGCAAGGAGTCAGTGGTCAATACATGAGTAATAGCTACTGATGAATATTTTTTTTTTCCTCAGTTGTGGATTTGAGATTGGAGTTAGTAGGGTTTTGCTCTATGTTGAAGGAGATACAACAAAAAAAAGAACTACCTAAGAGGTGTTTTTCCCCTAAATAGTTCAATTCTACACACGGTAAGGTTCAACAATATGTGTAAACGCATTATTTCATTTAACCTTCACAATAAACTGATTCAGTGAATGCTGTTACTCATCCTGATTTATGTTAGGGAAACTGAGGCTCAATGAAGCTTTGTAGAGCAATGGCTTGCTCTTGGCCCCATCGTGTTGGGAAGTGATGGAGCAGGGAAAGAAGCCGAAATTTGTCTGATTCCAGTAAAGCCCCAATTCTGAAAACTATATGTAGCAAGGTACACAAAAAGACTAAGTATTAACTACACTGGGCACTAAGAGTTGTGAACTTGAAGCATAGGGAAGGCTGTTTGAGAAAGGATGAAGAAGGAACGGGCATTGTGTTTGGCTTTGGAATCCTCTAAGGTGTAGGCTCAGGGGGACACACCTACAGCCTGGGGACAGAGGCAAGGAAGGGTGGAGCTCCCAGGGACACCTAGATTTCAGCGGTTCAGTTGAGACTCTCCTTGGAGGTCTACAAAAGAGCATTAAGGAATGGTGGAATTTGGCAGTTGAGGGCTCGCCTAGAACCGAGGGTAACCATTTAAGATACTTGAATGAGGAGGGAATTTGATAGGATGATAGCTTGAGGCGAATTTGGTGTCTGAAAGGTTTTTTGTCTTTCTGACTCTTAATGAATTGTAATGGCTTAGCTCCCAAGGAAGAGGGCAGGAATGAGGACACCTGGGACTAGAGAGGTTGGTTCCTAGGTCAGTTTTGTATACATTCAGAACCATTCTACAATTTACATGTTTTTGGATTAAATAGAAGTTGTCCCTCCCCCTAATAATCTGCTTCCCCTTCTCTGCCCTACCACCCCCCCCCCCCAGGTAAAGGATTTACTTTGGATTTTGAGACCCTGTGGCCAAATGAGGGTGGAGTTTTTGTTGGGGGTAGGAGTAAAAAATTTAGAATAGGAAAGAACTCTGGATGTGGTGGATCAAAGTGGGAAAGGAACTTTCAGAGTCTCTGGGATGGCTTCTGTTCAGCCCAGGCAAGGAAGAGCCATTAGGCTTTATGGCACCAAGGTAGGACAAGTGGGGATAAGGGCAGATTTGGTCCCTTTGACCCTACCTCCCTGCCTTTCTATGAACTTTGAACATCTAACAGGGTGCCTGTAGGCAAAGTGGAGAAAACAGAACAGAGGCAAAGCTCAAATATTAGGGCTACAAAATGTGGTGGGGTAGGTGTCTTCTTTTTATGCCTCAAAAAGGAAAAGAACTAGACCATTGTACTGCTATAGGAAAAGAAGGCAACTGTTTTGCAGGTCCCCTTTGAAGAAGGATGTGTGTGTGTGTGCATGTGTATGTGTGTGTTCAATGTTTATTTTAGCTTTGGTGAATGGCTGGTTTATCTTTCTTTTGATTGCAATTTGGGTTTGTTCGAAAGCATTTGTGGAGGGTAGGGTCTGACCTCCATGCTTCTATGGGAATGTGGGAGGACAAATACCGCATCAGGCATGATTGCATCATATTCAAGTCAGCATTAATGGAGCCGCTAGTGATTCTCCTGAAGTTTTTGCCCAAACACTAAATTTTTCTGGTTGAGGACATAGGTCCTGAGGGTGTCCCTTCTAATCAGGTATAAATACTCTGGGTTGCTCCTTGTCTTCTACATGTTAGTTTTTTTTTTTTCCTTTTTTTGGGGGGGTATTTATTTATTTGGGGGTGCGGAGGGGCAGGAGAGAGAGAAGCTGACTCTTTTAACATGGAGCCCAATGTGGGGCTCTCGTGGGGTCTGTCCATCTCACCACCCTGAGATCATGACCTGAGCTGAAATCAAGAAGTAGCATGCCCTTAACTACTGAGCCACCCAGGCACCCCTTCTACATGTTAGTTTTTTGAATTCCTCAAAGGGGATTAAGATCAGTTCTCGGTTGCTCAGAGAGGGTTAGAAATAAACAAAAAACAACAAAAAAAACTTAAATATTATGATGGGACCACAGTGCATAAGCAGATACATCCTATATCTGTGGAATTAAAATTTCCTGAGGAGAGCTATTATGGAAAAAATGTTTTAAAAGACTATTGGGTGGGGGCTGAAAAAAGCAAAACAGAATACAAAAACCATAAAGGCAGGTTGAGAAACACTGATCTGCCTGCAGTAAAGGTCATAGTCTTGTGGATCATGTCTCTGTACACGCTTTGAAAGACTTTCCATGTGATCTGAGCAGCTGTTTCTAGATACAGGAAATACAGCATGTATGGAATGTGCGTGTTGGGAGAGGCGACAGATTCTGTCCAAAGGGCACAGTCATTTCAGAATAAAATACCACTCTGCTCAGTGCCGTTTGAGCTCATTCATTCAAGAGTGGGTGTGAGTAGCACTACTACTATAGGAATGTGGAGAAATGAGAAAACAGGGTGCTTGATAGGAATGTGGAGAAGGAATGTGGAGAAATGAGAAAACAGGGTGCTTGATAGGAATGTGGAGAAATGAGAAAACAGGGTGCTTGACAGCTATTGAACCCAGATCTGATCTAAGGTGATCGACATTCCTGTCAGTTTAGAAGGGGTAAGAGGGGCCCAGAGCAACATATAGTCTTGTGACTAGCATAGAGTGCAACACAGAGACTGGGAGA
Organism: Mustela nivalis; assembly: GCF_964662115.1. Lineage (NCBI taxonomy): Eukaryota > Metazoa > Chordata > Mammalia > Carnivora > Mustelidae > Mustela > Mustela nivalis. Next base: position 130,782,618 of record NC_139021.1, read on the forward strand.
ATTTGAATTACTGTCCTTAAAACGGTACACTTGGGCACTTTTGGGGTGGTAGAGGAGAAAGAGAAGAGACACTGGTGGGCATGAGCTTAGGTCCCCAGAGTATATATGGCACTTGAGAGAGTAAAACAGCCAGTTTTTTGTGAAATACTTCCTTCAGAAAATTGACACATCTCTCTCTTTTTAAGATCTCTCTCTCACTCTCTTTTTAAGATTTCTTATTTATTTGACAGAGAAAGAAGTCACAAGTAGGCAAAGAGGCAGACAGAGAGAGAGAGGGATCAGCAGGCTCCCTGCTGAGCAGAGAGCCCACTCTGGAGCCCCATGCCAGGACCCTGAGCTCATCACCTGAGCCCAAGGCAAAGGCTTAACCCACTGAGCCACCCAGGCCTCCCAGAGACTTGGCATCTCTTTAGAGAGGTAGATGTTAACAAGTATTTTGAGATTCAGAATGGATATTTGGGGATGCAGTACACCTAAGCAGATTAAATGTCAAGGAAATCTTCATTAAAAAATAAACATTCATAATGTAGTTAATGGAGCCTGTTTGACAAAGTATCTTGGGATTGTACCTTCAGTGGTAGGAAGGAGTCAGCTTCTTCCAGGTCAGTAATTACTTGCAATTCTTCCTAATGCTGGCACAGGTATCTCACTGATAATTTACAGTCCACTGTGGTGGATGTATTTATACCACAAAAATCGGCCTACAGGGGCACCTGGGTGGCTCAGTGGATTAAGCCGCTGCCTTCAGCTCGGGTCATGATCTCAGGGTCCTGGGATCGGGTCCCGCATGGGGCTCCCTGCTCAGCAGGGAGCTTGCTTCCCTCTCTCTCTCTCTCTGGCTGCCTCTCTGTCTACTTGTGATTTCTCTCTGTCAAATAAATAAATCTTTTAAAAAAAAAAAAATCGGCCTACAGGGCAAAACAGGGTTCCCTCCCCTCTCAGTTCCCAGCCTGGTTGTTAAATATTTACCAGTAAAGTTTCTGTAGGACAAATATACCTTCCTGAGTATTGACAAATGTGTATGTACTCCACACCCTTTCTTTATGCTTTGATATGTTTGTGAGTTGGTACTACACAAACTTTTAGCTTTTTTCACTTACTGTATGCTAGAAACCTTTCCACAGACCGCTTCAATTTTGGTTTAAATTTAAAGGAAGTACATTTTAAAAATCAAAACAGTATTTAATCAGGTCTGGGTTTAATAGTTCCCAAGCTCCTGTATTGTTTTGGACTTCCTCCTCCTCATTACTTGTATTAAGTTTTTTTTTTTTTTTCTTCTTCCAGAGTTTCTTTATGCAAATAGGAATATATATATTAGTGCTTCATACTTTTTTTTTTAAGATTTTATTTGTTTATTTGACAGATATCACAGGTAGACAGAGAGGCAGGCAGAGAGAGATAGAGAGAGGGAAGTAGGCTCCCTGCTGAGCAGAGAGCCCAATCCCAGGACCCTGGGATCATGACCTGAGACAAAGGCAGCGGCTTAACCCACTGAGCCACCCAGGCGCCCCCCCAATACTTTTTATTAACATAAAAAAATGGTATATTTAGGTTCTGGATCCTTTTTTTTTTTTTTAATCCTGGACATCTGCCTATTTGGAATGGAATCTCTTTTCATTCTGTTTTATCGCTGCAAGGTAATATGTAGATATGCCATAATTGAATTAGTGTGCTACAGGTGGACATTTGGGTATTATCAGTTACTTGTTAAACTATACAAAGCTGTCAAAACATATCATTAAGTGCAAGTATAACTTTTAGGATAAATTCTCAGAAGTGAAAATGCTGTAGCAAAGGAGAGGTTGAATTTGTAATTTTGATAGCTATTGCCAAATTGCTCTCCAGAGGGATGATAAGATTTTGCACTCCACCACCATTATATGAGAATATATATCCCCACAACTTCCCTAAGGGCCTATCTAGGTGTTCAAACATTTTTTGAAGTTTGCATTTCTGATCAGTGAAAAATGTTATCTTTGCCATTTTTAATTTACACTTTTCTTAGAATTGAGCACCTTTTTATAGTGTCCACCTCGGGATTGAAGTGAAGATCAAATGAGTTATTGCAGTAAGGGGTGTATATTATAATATAGGTAACATTCTTTGGATTGTAACTATTATAATGAAATTGTTAGTGCTCCCTCATAGTGATACCTCGTCCTTACTGTGCTAACAGCTTTGGTCATATGGTCTCATTGAATTCCCATCACAATCTACCTGACCTCTTAAAAAAGGAGAACACGAAAGTTCAGGCTACATGGCATCTCCTGGACCAGACAACTCCAAAGAATTGCTCTTTCCCTATCTTACTGTTCAAGGTTAACCAGTAATAGGGGCGCCTGGGTGGCTCAGTTGGTTAAGCATCTGCCTTCAGCTCCAGGCCATGATCCCGGGGTCCTGGGATCCATCCCTGCATTGGGCTCCCTGCACAGCAGGGAGCCTACTTTCCACCTCCCTCTGTCTGCCACTCACTCCCTTTGCTTGTGCTCTCCTCCTCTCTGACAAATAAGTAAATAAGGGATGCCTGCGCGGCTCAGTGGGTTAAGCCTTTGCCTTCAGCTCAGGTCATGGTGTCAGGGAGCCTGCTTCCACCCCCGCCCTGCCTCTTTGTGATCTCTCTCTCTCTCTGTCAAATGAATAAATAAAATCGCTAAAAAAAAAATAAGTCTTCAAAAAACAGATTAACCAGTAATAGAAATTAGATTGGTTTATTTTCTTTTCCACACTTCTGTTTAAAAATAAACATGTTTATACATTATTTAGATGTCCTTTTTAAACATAAGGCAGTGTTGCATATTTTTCAAGTTGCATTTTCACTCATCCATGCTTTTTTTTTTTTTAAGATTTTATTTATTTATTTGACAGAGATCACAAGTAGGCAGAGAAAGAGGGGGAATCATGCTCCCTGATTCTTTTTTCTTTTTCTTTTTCTTTTAACAGCTTTATTGAAATACTACATGTAAGATATAGTTTGTTTTGCTGATCCACTTTTAACAACAGGAACTTGAATTTTTGGTTTTTCCCGAATAACAGTAAATGTTTGTTCTGACCACTCAGTTTCACTATGAAGAGCAAGTGAAACTGAGTAACTGTTTTCTTAGTGCACAATTACATTTAATAGTATCTGCTTGTAAGAGCTCTGGTTGATTTCTGAGGACAGAGAAAATCTTACTAGCCCCTGCTGAAATGTCATATGTCAAGCTGTTTTCTTAAAGGTTAGTAGTTGGCATTGTGTAGAACATGTTCTCGTTTACCTATAGACCTCATGTTTTCAAACCGCATGATTTTAAGCAGTTATGAGATAAGAGACTTCTGGGTGGTTCAGTCAGTTAAGCGTCTGGCTCTCACTTCAGATCAGGTCATGATCTCAGGGTGGTGAAATAGAGCCCCACATCATACCTTGTTCTCCCTCACCGTATCCCTCCCTCTCTAAAAAAAAAAGTTAACATGAGCTATAACTGAATGATAAAGGTCAGTTTTTAATTAAGCTCATTACTTATGAGAATGTTCTATGTTTATAGTACATAAATCTTAAAAGGTACTCAGTATCTTCTCTTTAGAGTGATGTGTACGTTGAAGTCCCAGTATCTTAGATATGCATATTCGTAAAATTAAAAGCATCAAGTAAAACAAACAACTGGGGCACCTGGGTGGCTCAGTGGGTTAAAGCCTCTACCTTTGGCTCAGGTCATGGTCTCAGAGAGTCCTGGGATCAAGCCCTGCATCATGCTCTCCACACGGCAGGGAGCCTGCTTCCCTCTCTCTCTGCCTGCCTCTCTGCCTACTTGTGATCTCTGTCTGTCAAATAAATAAAATAAAATCTTTAAAAAAAAAAAACTTCACTTCTGTTTCCCCATGGTAATTGGTATTAACGTTTTACCTACTGGCTTTCAGCCTCTTGTTTATTTAGGATCTCTTGCCATGCAATCACTAGACTGATAAATTCAAGTAATGGCTGCACATTATTTCACAGTATGAGTGTGAGTGTCTTTATTTCATACTTTCTCTAGTATAAATGTCATATTGTATTATAATTTGCTTACCTACATTTCTGCATTTTTAATTTTGGCATTTGGATGGATTAAAAAGTTGCATTTATTTTCATTTGCTTGTCTTCTAGGAAAGTCAAACAGCTATTGATCTTGTGGATTTCCACTTAAGCAAAGGACATATTCCTCTCTTTTTCTCACTCTTCTATTGAGTCATTTACCGTTTCTTGTTGATTGTGGAAGCTCTTTTACATTAAGAATAGTAACTATTTAGGGGCGCCTGGGTGGCTCAGTGGGATAAAGCCTCTGTGTCTGGCTCAGGTCATGGTCCCAGGGTTCTGGGATCAGCCCCACATCCAGTGGGGGGCCTGCTTCCCTTTCTCGCTCTGCCTGCCTCTCTGCCTACTTGTGATCTCTGTCAAATAAATAAAATCTTAAAAAAAAAAAAGGTAAATATAGTTTATTTCTACTAAGATTTTTTTTTAAAAGATTTTTTCTTTATTTATCTGACAGAGATCACAAGTAGGCAGAGAGGCAGGCAGAGAGAGAGGAGGAAGCAGGCTCCCTGAGCCGAAGGCAGAGGCTTAACCCACTGAGCCACCCAGGTGCCCCTCTACTAAGATTTTTTAATGTGAAGAAAAGATTGTTTAATGTTTAATTATACAATTGGGTAATGCTTACATATTTTATGGCTATTATTAAATTTGGTTTAGTTTTTCAGTCAGTAATAGATTCAGGTATATCACCTTCATTCAATAGGAAGTCTCCTGATCTTATATTTTTCTCTCCCTGAGTCATTGAGCCACACTAGAAATTAGGAGGTGTAAGTTAACTTTACATTCGCTCCCGACAGCAGTTGGAAATGCCCCTACTGTCTCAATTCCTTTGTTGTAATTTTAGATGAGCTGTTGGGTTTTAAAAATAAGGGTTTGTAGGGGGAATAGAGAGTGATTGCTTAATGGGTACAAGGTTTCTTTTAGAAAAGGGTGATGAAAATGTTCTGGAATTAGATAGAGGTGATTATTGCATAACATTGTAAATATGTTTAAAAACCACCCCTTTTTTTTTTTTTTAAGATTTTATTTATTTATTTGTCAGAGACAGAGGGAGAGAGAATGAGCGAGCACAGGCAGACAGAGAGGCAGGCAGAGGCAGAGGGAGAAGCAGGCTCCCTGCCGAGCAAGGAACCCGATGTGGGACTCGATCCCAGGACCCTGGGATCATGACCTGAGCCGAAGGCAGCTGCTTAACCAACTGAGCCACCCAGGCGTCCCTAAAAACCACCCTTAATTGGGCGCCTGGATGGCTCAGTGGGTTGGGCCGCTGCCTTCGGCTCAGGTCATGATCTCAGGGTCCTGGGATCGAGTCCCGCATCGGGCTCTCTGCTCAGCAGGGAGCCTGCTTCCTCCTCTCTCTCTCTCTCTGCCTGCCTCTCTGCCTGCCTCTCTGCCTACTTGTGATCTCTCTCTGTCAAATTTAAAAAAAAAGAAAACAAAAAACCACCCTTAATTGTACAGTTTTAAAAGGTAAACTGATTAATCTTATTTTGTAGGCATTTCATTTAAAAAAAATTGTTTAAGGGATTATATCATTCCCACTAAACACAATGGCTTAAGTGAAAAGACAGAAAATACTAAGTAAGAATGTGCAACAGTTAGAGCGATTATAATTACTGTTGGGAGTGCATGTTGATAACCACTTTAGAAAATTCTTTGGCCTGTCTACTAAAGCTGAAGTTAAGGTACACACACACTTGATAACTCAGCACTTCCAAAGATTACAGTAGCATTTATAGTGGTATAGAACCAAAAATAACTCCAATGTCCATATACAGTACAGTCAGTAAATACATTGTAGTATTTTCACTCAGTGAATTTACCTACAATAGTAAGAATCTGGGGTACCTGGGTGGTTCAGTGGGTTAAGCCTCTGCCTTCAGCTTAGGTCTTGATCTCAGGGTCCTGGGATTGAGCCCTGTGTCCGGCTCTCTGCTCAGCGGGAAGCCTGCTTCCCCCCTCTCTCTCTGCCTGCCTCTGTCTGCTTGTGATCTCTGTCAAATAAATAAATAAAATCCTTAAAAAAAAATAGTAAGAATCAATGGACTGAGGCATGTATGAATCACAAGTATAATTTGAATGAAAGGAAGTCAGTTATATCAAGTTTGGAAATAAGCAATGGAAATCTGTGATAGATATCAAAATAATGGTTACCCTTTGGCAGTGGAATGATGACTAGATGGGAGTTTCTTGGCTGGAATCTGGGCACTTGGGGGTTCATTTGTGAAAATTCAGTAAGCTATATACTTGGGATTTGTTCACCTTTCTGTGTGTATTTTGTATTTCAGTATAGTTTGCATTAAGATAATAGATATTGGCCGTCAAATGGTACCAATGTAAAAATATTAAAGATTTATTTGGAGGGACACCTGGGTGACTTAGTCAATTAAGCGTCCAGACTCTTGATTTCAGCTTAGGTCATGATCTCAAGGTCATGAGGTTGGACCTGCATTGGGCTCTGCCCTGAGCAAGGAGCCTGCTTAAGATTCTCTCCTTCTGCCCCTCACAACCTTGTCAACCCCCACCCCCCACTCCCCGCCCAACACTTCCTCACTCTCTTTCTCTTAAAAACAAAAAACAAAAAACACACACATTATTTTGAAAAACAAATGAGTCTACCAAAATCTTTACAGGTATGAGTAATGAAATTTTACTTCAATTTTTTTCTTTTTCCCGACACACCCCTTTGGTATTTTATTGGAAACATAAAAAGAAAAATGAGTATTTTTTTCAGGGGCTTTACATTTCGTTCGTGTTAAATCAAAACGTTCCTGTGGCTCTTACTCCAATATTTGCATAGATAATATGAGATATTTTTGTGTTTATTTTGTAGGCAGATTTTATCAACAAACTAGTAAATGGCCCCAAGTCAGAATCCATGGAATACAGGAGGAGCTATGGGGGGGAACAGAGATTGGAATTAAACCCACCTCCTCTCGAAAATGTGACTAAAAATGAAGAAAGTATGACAGGTATTGAAGTGGAGAAGTGGACGCAAAACAAGAAATCACATTTAACCGATCATGTCAAAGGTGAATTTAAGGCAGTTGTGACGGAAGCTGAAAAATTAAAAAATTCTGAAGATGACAGGAAAAAAGTCCTACTTACTGATCTAATTGAGCCTCAGAAATTGTTTGCACAAACCGTAAAAAATGGCATTAAAAATGTACACTATTTACCAACCGAAACAAATGTGTCTTTTAAAAAATTCAATATTGAAGAATTTGGCAAGGCATTTGAAAACAACTCCTGTAAATTCCTGAAAGACACTGCCAACCATAATGCCATGAGTTCGATTGCCACTAGTGCGAGCTGTGATCATCTCAAAGGAAGAAGTAATGTTTCAGTATTCCAGAAATCTGGCTTTAACTGCAAGTCTTTTCCAAATCCTGCAACTTTCCACTTAAATAGTCCTACTAGTACACACAATGAAAGTGATCAACCCAAATCTCTAGAAAATATACCAAGTAAAGAACCAAAAGATGGATCTCCAGTTCAACCAAGTCTTCTATCCCTAATGAAAGATAGGAGACTAACGCTGGAGCAAGTTGTGGCCATAGAAGCTCTCACCCAACTGTCAGAAGCCCCATCAGAAAATTCCTCACCATCAAAGTCAGAGAAGGATGAAGAAACAGAACACAGAACAGCGAGTTTGCTTAATAGCTGTAAAGCTATCCTCTATTCTGTACGAAAAGACCTCCAAGACCCAAACTTACAAGGGGTGCCAGAAAGCCTTCATCACTGTTCATCTTTGGAAAAGCAGAGTTCATGCAACACGGTGGTATTCAATGGGCAAAACATTTCCAAGTCACACCACAGCTCAGCTGCTAACCAGACAACTTCAAAATTGCAGGAGTATTCAAAAGTCACAAATTCAGTCCCTCATTTCATACCAAATTCAAATTCATCTAAAATTGACACCAGTAAAAATGTTGCTCAAGGTAGAATTAGTCTTGATAGTTCTAAGAATTTGCATCCGTTGCCACCATCAGGTGATAAATTGGGGCATTGTAACCAGTCACTGGCCAGCAGTAAAAAGATAGACCTAAAAGAGGATCCATCGTGTCTGAATACAATACACAGCAAAATAGAGGAGGACGTTGCAACTCAGTTAACACAACTTGCGTCAATAATTAAATTCAATTACATAAAACAAGAAGACAAAAAGGTTGAAAGTACACCAACAAGCCTTGTTGCATATAATGTACAGCAAAAGTGTAATCAGGAGAAAGTCACAATACAACAGAAACAACCTTCCAGTGTACAAAATAACCATAGCTCATCATTGACAAAGCAAAAGAACACAACACAGAAAAAGACAAGAGCTACCCCATCAAGAGATCGGCGGAAAAAGAAGCCTGTAGTCATAAGTTGTCAAGAAAATGACCAGAAAAAACAGGAACAGTTGTCATATGAGTATAGTAAGTTACATGACATTTGGATAGCATCTAAGTTTCAAAGATTCGGTCAATTTGGTCCACATGATTTTCCCATTCTGTTGGGGAAAATTCCTCCCCTAACCAAAGTATGGAAACCACTGACTGGAAGGAGTTCAGCGTTAGAACACAAAAAATTATTTCCTCCACTCACTCAGATAAAATTTGAGCGTTATTATCCTGAATTAGCACAGGAAAGAAACATGAAGGTTGAACCGTTGGATTCTCTCCCATTATGCCAGTTAAAAACAGAATCCAGTGGGCAGGCGTTTACAGAAAAAGTTTATAATTCTCAGGTACAGCCAACAGTGAATGTCAATCAGAAAGCTCACCCTTTACTCCAGCCCTCCTCTCCTGCTAACCAGTGTGCTAACGTAATGGCTGGCGATGACCAAACACAGATCCAGGGGGATGTTCAAGACCAACTCATGCATCAGAAACTGTCAACATTGCCTGGTATCTCCCATGAAACCCCCTTACCAGACCCAGCACAAATTCTCAGGAATGTCAATGTAGTATGTTCAGGTGGGATCACGGTGGTTTCGACGAAGAGCGAAGAGGACGTCTGTTCATCTAGTGTTGGAGCATCAGAATTTACCCCAGTAGACAGTGCACAGAAAAGTTTTAATGATTATGCCATGAACTTCTTTACCAATCCTACAAAAAACCTGGTGTCCACCACGAAAGATTCTGAATTGCCAACCTGCAACTGTCTCGGTAAGTGTGTGCACGTGAATTCTTTGTTTACCTCCATTAATTGTCATGACCATATCCAATTTTGGGTTATCTTTATATGTGGCATTTTTGCCCCATTCGTATTCTGGCGAAAATGGACTGAATTCTATACCTCTTTTTCTGTTGCACCCTTATTGATTTTGCTCAACTAATTGGGAAATTTTTAACTCATAATTTGGAAACTTTCTCAATTTGCTGATTTCTCTTGGCGAAATGTCTCCTAAATTATTTATTGTGCGTATCGTAAGATTAAATTCCTTCAATTTTCTATTAGAGTTTATTCTTCCTATATTTAAAGGAATTTCAGCCTATAAGCATTTTGTTTAAAAAATGTGTTTTATTGTGAGATGATATACATACACAGAATGTAAAACTTAACAAATAGCTATAAATAATTACCACCCAGTTCAAGAACCAGAATGGGTTTGTTTCTTTTTCAATGCCTGGTGCTTTTCTGCTCTGTGATACAAAGAATGTCCCTATAAATGAAATTCCAGTCTTGGCCATTGAAGAATTTGTAAACCTTTGGAATTTTAAAATAAGAAATCATTGTATAATACTGGTTGCCTTAAAAAAACAAAACAAAACAAAACAAATAGAGATGGGAGTAGCTGATTGATGGAGCAGTTTATAACTGATATATATTTTGTGCCTTAGGAGTCATTGAAAGAGAAAAGCCAGGAGCTAATTATTGAAGTTTTTAATCAATGTGTTAAAAGCCCTTAGAAAACTAACCGGACTAATGATTCTTAGGCAGTCCTTACAAGAAATTTGCTCAGTATTTGAAATACATGAAAGCTAAATTTGAACCCTATAGTGATTAGTCACTGTCTGTGGTCAAATTTCATGGAAGTGCTCAAATAAAAAAAGAATTAATTTACTCGAACACAACTGTAATTAGGAGATTAAGTAGATTTGTCATTAAAGTTTGTTAGGCTGCTTGAAGTCCTTATTATTTCAGGTTTTATACAACATATGAGGAGAGAATTTGTGAAATATCCTATTTTGAACTCAAATAGGTTTAATTATTAAAACAGTCTTATAGGGGCACCTGGGTGGCTCAGTTGTTGCCTTTGGCTCCCGTCATGACCCCAGGGCTGGGATCAAGTCCCACTTCGGGCTCCCTGCTCTGTGGGAAGCCTGCTTTTCCCTCTCCCAGTCCCCCTGCTTGTGTTCCCTCTCTGGCTGTCTCTCTCTGTCAAAAAAACAGAACAACAAAAACAAACAAAAAAACCCTTTAAAATAAAATAAAACAGTCTTATTTTTAAAAAGTCTTAAAATATAGCCTCAAATCTTAAAGGAAAATTTTTTGCCTGAAGTAGGTGGTTCATTAGTACATTCCAGAATGGGTAAATGATTGTTTAGAAGGATAAACTATTATCATTTTGATTTTTTTAACAGTAGAAAAAATAGTGAAGTTAGCAATGACTTTCTGCTCTCGATTATCTAAAGTACATTTGATACTCTGAAATCAAGCCTTCCATTTTGCCACTCCTCATTGAACAGTTTTGACAGCCTACCATGTGCCAGGCCCCAGGGATAGGCTCTTTCCAGAAAGATCTCATAATCTGAAAAGGGTGACAATGCTGAGTGGGGTTGAATTGGGAGAATGAGAGGTTCTTTGAGCAAGGACAGAAGGGTACAGTAATGATGACTCCTATTCCAGATCTGTTACTGCAAGTCTGATACTGTGCCATGACCTTGACTTGTTATATTCATAACATGCCTGCAAAAAGAACGTGTGTTATCTTCATTCTACAAGTGAGGAAACTAAGTCACTGGAAGGGTCACAGCTAGTGAATGGTTAAACTGGAATTCAAAGACAGTCTCAACTTCAGAGCCTATTTTTTTAGCCTCCTTCCTCTTGTTTTGAAAATCTGAATTAAGAAAGGGACAGAGGGGCGCCTGGGTGGCTCAGTGGGTTAAGCCGCTGCCTTCGGCTTAGGTCATGATCTCAGGGTCCTGGGATCGAGTCCCGCATCGGGCTCTCTGCTCCGCGGGGAGCCTGCTTCCTCCTCTCTCTCTCTGCCTGCCTCTCTGCCTGCTTGTGATCTCTTTGTGTCAAATAAATAAATAAAATCTTTAAAAAAGAAAGGGACAGAATTTTTCTGAATATCATTACAAATGGAAAAAAAAACCCTCAAAACAAAATGCCGTTAGAATATATACACCTGGGTGGCTCAGTGAGTTAAAGCCTCTGCCTTCAGCTCAGGTCATGATTCCAGGGTCCTGGGATGGAACCCCGCATTGGGCTCTCTGCTCAGTGGGAAGCCTGCTGCTTCCTCTCTCTCCGCCTGCCTCTCTGCCTACTTGTGATCTCCCTCTGTCAAATAAATAAATAAAATCTGTACCAAAACAAACAAACAAAAAGAATGTATACACCCGAGCTAGTCTAATTTTACTCTGTGCATAATGTCAGTAGAATGATAGTCTAGTTTCAGGACAATCTAGTTTCTTTCCTTATATAACTAGTACCTTATAGGAGTTGAGACACCTAGGCATTGAAAATTTATTGAGCATCTGCAGTGGACCTATGATTGTTTTATACATTGTCAGTGTGTTCCTATAATTATTACATGTGAAGTAATTGAGCTCATTGTGTAGAAATGGGAACTTAAGAAAAACAAAAAGGCAGGGCTGACCGGGTGACTTAGTCAGTTAAGCACCCAATTATTTCCGCTTAGGTCTTGAATTGCGATCATGAGTTCAAGCCCCACGTTGGGTTCCATGCTGGGAATGGAGCCTTCTTTAAAACAACAACAACAGGGGCACCTGGGTGGCTCAGTGGGTTAAAGCCTCTGCCTTTATAAATAAATAAAATCTTTAAAAAAAAACAAAGAACAAACAAGCAAAAAAAAAAAAAAAAACAAAGCTGAAAAAGCCACTCAGAAATCATCCCAAGTGGAATGATCATATCTACGCGTAAAAGATTTCCCTGGAGGGGCACCTTGGTGGCTCAGTTGGTTAAGTGTGCGGCTCAGGTCTTGATCTGAATGAAGTCCGCTTGAGATCCTCTCCCTCTGCCCCTCCCCCTGCATGCTCACTCTGTCTCTCTAAAATGAAAGAAAGAAATAACAGTCTTTAATTTTAAAAAAGATTTCCGTGGAAGTATTGTGGTTCCTCAATTTGAGCACTGCTGGCATTTTATTTTTTATTTTATTTTATTATTTTTAAAGATTTTATTTATTTATTTGACAGACAGAGATCACAAGTAGGCAGAGAGGCAGGCAGAGAAAGAGGGGAAAGCAGGCTCCCTGCTGAGCAAAGAGCCCAATGCAGGGCTGGATCCCAGGACCCTGAGATCAGGACCTGAGCCAAAGGCAGAGGCTTTAACCCACTGAGCCATCAAGGTGCCCCAGTTCTTAATTTTTTAAAGATTTTATTTATTTATTTGACAGGCAGAGATCACAAGTAGGCAGAGAGGCAGGCAGAGAGAAAGAGGAGGAAGCAGGCTACCCGCTGAGTAGAGAGCCCGATTCGGGGCTCTATCCCAGGACCCTGGGATTACGACCGGAGCCAGAAGCAGAGGCTTTAACCCACTGAGCCACCCTGGCGCCCCTAATTATTATTTTTTAAAGATCTTATTTATTTGTCATAGAGGAAGAAAGAGAGAGAGAGCGCACAAGCTGAAGGAGCAATAGGCAGAGAGAGAAGCAGGCTTCCTGCTGAACAAGGAGCCTGCAGCGGGACTTGACCCTAGGACCCTGGGATTATGACCTGAGCTGTAGGCAGACACTTAACTGACTTAGCCACCTAGGCATCCTTAATATTATTATTTTATTTTTGCTTGCGGTTTTAGAATATTTAGGCCTTTTAAAATATACTGTGCTCACAATTTGCTTTTTTAAAAATTTAATGAAATCTCAGGTTTTTCCATGTTTATAAATAATAGTTTTTTTGGTTTTTTTTTTTTTTTTTTTTTTTTTACGATTTTACTTATTTATTTGAGAGAATATGAGTGGGGTGGAGGGCAAAGGGAGAGGGTGGAAACAGACGCCCTGCTAAGCAGGGAGCCTGACCCAGGCTCTGTTTCAGGACCCTGAGATCATGACCTGAGCTGAAGGCAGACCCCTAACTGACTGAACCACCCAGACATCCCAAAGTTTGTAAATATTTGTTTAATAGTTTTATTGTTTTCCACTATATAAACATCCCTTAATTTAGTCACTTATCATTTAGTGGCAGGTGCCAAGTGTGTTTCTCTTTCTTTTTTGATGTTACAAATAACAAGTAACGTTCCTCTGTACATTTGCTTTACAGATATATAACTATGTGAGTGTAGAATAAACTCTTAGCAGTGCAGTTGCTGGGCTCAGTTTTATTCAGATTCTGAGGCCAAGCTTTTAGAGATGTATTGCTCTTAGAAAACTTTTAATTTTGCACCTTAATTATTAATAGATTTCTTTTAAAGCAGGAGATAGGAGAAGAAATATGACCCATATCTCAATATTTTTTGTTTTCTTCCTCTGATGCTTAGAGGAAGAATTAAATAGTTAGGGGCTGTAAGAAAGGAACAAGTTAAATTCTAGGGCCTTTTGTCCTAGACTTTAATTATTAAAGTTTACCAAAACCTTGTCAAGATAAATTGTTCTGAATTGGAAAAAAGAAAAAAAAGAATTAATAAAAATAGCTTCTCCTTGCCCCTGTGCAATTCTGTAAGCTTTGGGTCTAATAATCTTATTCCTTCCACAGATCGAGTTATACAAAAAGACAAAGGCCCATATTATACACACCTTGGGGCAGGACCAAGTGTTGCTGCTGTCAGGGAAATCATGGAGAATAGGTGAGGAAATTCCCTTCCCTGTTAAAAATCATTCATTATCGTGCACCTGACTCAATGCAGAGACGTTCTCTGGGAACAAATGAGAAGTGAATGGGAAAGCCTTCAGGAGTATAAGTCGGATGTTTCTCAGGGCCCAGGAAGACCGTAGTGTCCTGGTGTCCCCACTAAGTCACAAAGCAAGGCTGTCTTTGTTAAATCCAGAAATTCTTATTCTTATATCCTTGTATAATGGTAGAAGTAGTTAAAATTACCTCCAACCGCACTGCATTCACATTCCTTAATGCTTATCTTGGAGCCAGTCCTTTTTTAAACAAGTGATCTCTAAGGATAAGTAAGGAGAATCGACTAACAAATAAAAATATCTGCCACACAAATGTAAATTTTGAACAAATGTAAACTTTAACAAACAGGGTGTTGGGTTTTATGTACTTCTGTAAGCCTGTATCTTCTGTACCTTAAGATATTAAAAGGGTATATCTCAATTAATTGCAGTCATTTTCCCTTCACTGTGTTTTGTACTCAGGTATGGTCAAAAAGGAAATGCAGTAAGGATAGAAATTGTAGTGTACACAGGAAAAGAAGGAAAAAGCTCTCATGGGTGTCCAATTGCTAAGTGGGTAAGTATTTTGTACTTACACGTTTTTTAAAAATGAGTTTATTCCACATATAAAATCAACCAGGTTATTTTCCCTGAAAATGTGGACTAGAGAAGTATCCACTCTCATTATTCCCTGGGACATAATAAGGCAGTTAACTATCTTGGCCTGGGTTTTTTATGAACAGAAGTTCACAGTTACTACCAAGTGATCTTCATCTCCCAAAGGTCACCACTTTTACCAGTATCTTGTGTACTTTCCAGGATCTTTTAATGCACTTATAACTGGATAGCATAAGTAAATGGTACTAAACTGAACATACTGTTTCCTAACTTTTATCTGTTTCTGTATTTTGTGATTATTTCCAAATCATTATCCACAGAAGCACCTTAATGAGGGTCATATGATTCTGAAAGCAAAACTAAATTTTTTATGACATGCTCCCAAAACAGTTCCCATAAGTACTTTGAGTTTTCTAAACATAGAGAACCATAAGAAGAACTGGATTCTGCTTCTTTAGGAAGTTCTCATGTGGAAACAAGTTCATAGCCAAATGTGTATTTCCAGTAGGATATTCATATCCACAAGGATATTAACCAGTTGATTTGGAATTTTTGACCATAGAATCGTTTAAGATCCCTATTCCATCATTTCTTAATAATGATGATGATGTAAAAAAAATTTTTTTTAGTAGTGATGATGGTAACAATGGTAATAAAGTAATAGCAACTACATTTTATTACGTATCAGACACTGTTGAGAACTTGACATACATTGCTTCATAAATCCTTCTACAAGGACTCTGTTAGGTTTTTGAATAAGGGAAAGATCATTATTTTCATACCTCTTCTGGAGCAAAACAGTAAATGCAAAACAGCGGTAGGATTTAAATTCATGTATTCATTCCTAAAGCAAGACAATTGCCACACCCATAGCTACTCTAGTACCAGACCGTTGGTCTTAGTTACTTTTCCAGCTTTGGAAGGTGACCACAGTTACAAGCACAAAGAGCTACACAATGAGTACTAAATACTTTAGAATGCTTCGTTTATTCAACCTAGGTCTAAGTGTAGTCTTGTCAATATACACATGAGCTCAAAGATCTGGATCTTACCCCGTTTAGCTACCTTACATAGAGTAAAGTGCACAAATCATAAATGAATGTATCAGGGTTATTCTTCATGTGTATAACACTATACGGAGAAGGATATAATCATTTCAGACACCCAGACGCCTCCCTCGTGGTCCTTCCCAAGCCATGAGTCCACATAATAATAACTACAGTTTTGACATTTATCTCCATTACGTTTGTTTTTGTTCGAATGAACTTCATATAACTAGAATCATAGAGCATATGCTCTCTCGTGTCTGTCTCCTTTCACTCAACGTTTGTAGAACTTGGATTTAATGCCTGGAGCTCAACAACCACCTGGAAGCCTAAATTGACTTGATAGTGGGAGATACGTACTAAGATAGTGGGAAGAAATATAGGAGCCCAAATTCTTGGTAATACCAATGGAGCTGCCATACCAACCACAGCCCTTCTTAAATCTGAATTTCTTTAACATGAGAGAGGAAAAAAAAATTTTTTTCTTTATACTTACTTATTTTTTTACCTTTTTAAAACCTGTTATTTGCAGGTTTTCTGTTACATGAAATAGAATCAATTACCAACTAAGATAAACTGCCTTCAATTTATTACAATGTGGGTGACTTTTAGAAGGAAAAAAAACCATTTTGGAATGAGAAAAATAGGTGAAGAAACCGTGCTTATTGAATACTTTTATTGATTGCCAGGACTTAGGCTAGGTATTGGGGATGCAAACATGAATTAAAACCTACCGGACATTTCATTTTATAGACGGAAAGAAATTGGCCCAGAGGTTTGCTGAGAACAGTTTGCGTTACCCTCCAGGGACACATAATGTTTGCTGGGGTCACCTTACCTCTCAAGAACTAAATAAAATTTCCTTAAAATGCTTCACAACTAGTTTTGAACTATTGTTTCTTCATTTCATGGATCAGTCTCTTGTCCTATCATGCACTGATTTTCATTCTGTGTTAACTCAGCTATGAAGGTACATCCTTTACTCAGTCCCCACAAAACACTCCTATCAGTCAGACTCTATATGTAATAGTTTGGATGAAGAGATACCTAAACAATGACCAGAGTGTTTATTTTTTGTTTTATTCACTCTTCTGAAAAAATAATATGGCTTATTCAGAGCACTTTAAAGTAGGAAATAATGTACATGTTGCCCTTTTTCCTATTGGATTTTTAATCTTCTATTGACTTTATGGGAGCCCCTTTAGAAAATTGACATTCATGATAAAAGTTGCAGATAGATTTCCAGTTTGTCATTGTTTTTAACATCTAGGTTTTTAAAATTACATTTTACATTAAAAAAATTGTTTGAGAAAAAAATTTTAAAGATGAAAAACATTTTTCATCTGCTCTTTTATGATTTTAGTATATTGTGTCTTAATTAGAAAAATCTACCAGTTCTCGCTTATAAATCTTCCATTTTCTTTCTGTTGTATTTTCATTTCATTTTTCTGCATTTAACTATTTTATTCACTTTGTGTGTGTAGAATATTGGTAACAACTTATATTTTCTCAGATGACTACCCACCCATCCAACACCACTTACTTAATTGTCCATCTTTTCTCTACTGGTCTGTATTTGTTTATGTTAGTATTCAGTTCTGTTATCCCAATGTTAACATCAAACATTGGGATATAAGCATCAAATAACTCTTTAATTATTTAGGTTTCATGTTTTCATATCTGATAGAGGTAATTCCTCCTTTTAATTTTTAGAAATTTCTTGACTTATTTTTCTGTAAGTTAACAATCATCTTGTGTAATTGCAAGAATAAAGCCCTATTGGTATTATTAGTGGAACCATATTCCACAGAAAATTTGGGGAATTGAATTCTCTTTGATGTTTGGTCTTTCTATCCTAGATAGTATATTTTCTATTGGCTAAGGCCTTCTTTTGTCCTTCAGAGCTGTTTTTGTTGTCGTTTTTTGGGGGGTTTTTTGTTCGTTTTTTTAAGGAATTTCTACACTCAATATGTAGAGAACTCCAAACCCTGAGATCAGTCGTCACATGTTCCATCAACTGAGCCAGCCTCATGCCCCTCCTTCAGAGGTGTCTTGAAGTTTTATTCCTAGAATTTAGATGTTTCTGGTTTTTCAGTTTATTTTTCTTATGTATTAGAAGTACATTCAGGGGCATCTGTATGGCTCAGTCAGTTAAGTGTCTGCCTTCGGCTCTGGTCAGGATCCCAGAGTCCTGCTCCCTGTGTTGGGCTCCCTGCTCAGCAGGGAGCTTGCTTCTCTCCCTCTTCCTCGACCTCTCTCCCTGCTTGTGCTCTCTGTCTCTTTCTTTCTCTAACAAATAAATACAAATCGAAAAAAAAAGAGAAAAGAAGTACAATCATGTAGTCTATAGTGACAAGTTTATATTCTCCTTTCCAAATTTTGTGTTATTAACTTCCTTCTTTCATTTAATGCAGATAGTCAAACAGACTAACTCCAGCTTTATATGGCTTTGAATGTGGCCTCCTTATCTTGTTCCTCTGTTTAATGGGAACTTTCCGGGGGCGTTCTCATAATCAGGTCATCAGGGAAGGCTTCTCTGGGGAGGGAACATTTAAGCTGTGAACTGAGGGACAAAAAGGAGCCAAGAACCAGAAAACTCTCCAGAAGGCAAGGAAGAGCATTCCTAAGCAGAGAAAACAGCAAATACAAAAGTAAAAAAGAGATTATAGTCCTGTGATTTTAAGTAGGTGGAGAGTAGAACCAGGTGAGGGTAAAAAGGTGTAGGCAGAAGCTAGAGCGTGAGTGCACTAATACAAGGAGTTTAGGTTTTAGTCCATGAACATGAAACCTTGAAGCACTTTAGTTAGGGAGATGTTCTCTATCTGGTTCAGGTTTTATAAAGAGCCTTCTAAGGAATTAACTGACAATCTGTTATCTGTTGCTGCTTAACAAGTACTCAAATTCAGTAGCTTCGAACGATAAACATCTCAGAGTTTTTGAGAGAGTGAGACAGGAAGCACAGGAGCAGGGACTGGGGGTGGGGGGTGCAGAGGGAAAGAACCTCACACAGACTCCCTGCTGAGTGCAGAGCCAAATCAAGGCTTAATCTCACAACCTGAGCAAGAATCAAGATAAACTGGGAGTCTGTTGCTTAACCCTCTGAGCCACCCAGGCACCCCTGCACATGTGACGCTTAGTTTTTATTTGTTTTTATTATTTGACAGAAAGAGACACAGTGAGAGAGGGGACACAAACAGGGGGAGTAGGAGAGGGAGAAGCAGCCTTCCCGCTGAGCAGGGAGCCCGATGGGGGGCTTGATCCCAGGAAGCTGGGATCCTGAAGGCAGAAGCTTAATGACTGAGCCATCCAGTCGCCCCCAGCATAGGAAGTTCTATGCAAGGGTGTAAATATGAGGTGGTGGCAGTCCCTGGGGACATCTTGGAGATGCCTAACACAATTCCATCTCTCCTCTTCACTAAAAATATTAATATGTTAAGGACACTGCATTAGCATCATACAACATACCTATCTCAGCTTTGCCAGTGTATCTAATATTTGGGGCGCCTGCTTGGTGCAGTTGGTTGAGGGTCTGTCTGCCTTCAGCTCCAGTCCTGAGTGATCCTGGGATGCTGGAATTGGGCCCGCCGTCAGGCTTTCTGCTCAGCTCTCTGTCTCATTCTCTC
The DNA here is from genome assembly GCF_964662115.1 of Mustela nivalis. NCBI lineage: Eukaryota > Metazoa > Chordata > Mammalia > Carnivora > Mustelidae > Mustela > Mustela nivalis. The sequence continues at coordinate 130,801,944 of NC_139021.1, forward strand.
TGGCTCTCAAATAAATAAACAAAATCTTCATAAAAATCAATATATATAATATTTAACATATATCTAATCTATCTGACTTAGTCCTATTTTTTTCTAAAGAGTAAGTCCTTTGTGGATCTTTATTCACAAAATAATGCTATTATAGTATTAACATTTTCCATTATGTCAACAGACATAATCAAAAGAAAAGTTCATACAATATAAATGTACAACTTACCGGGGCGCCTGGGTGGCTCAGTGGGTTAAAGCCTCTGCTTTAGGCTCGGGTCGTGATCCCAGGGTCCTGGAATCGAGCCCCGCATCGAGCTCTCTGCTCAGCAGGGAGCCTGCTTCCCTCTCTCTCTGCCTGCCTCTCTGCCTACTTGTGATCTCTGTCTGTCAAATAAATAAAATCTTTAAAAATAAATAAATAAATGTACAACTTAACTATAATTATACAGAAAATACTCATGAAGCAACTACCCAGGTCAAAAATGGAGTATTCTTAGATTCCCAGAAGCCCTGAGAACTTCCCATCCTGACTTTTGCGGTAATTTTCTTGGTTTGGGAATACCTGGGTAGCTCAGTCCGTTAAGGTTCTGACTCATGGTTTTGGCTCAGGTCACCATCTCGTGGGTTGTGGGATGCAGCCCTGTATTGGGCTCTATGCTTAGTCTTCTTGTGATTTTCTCTCTCTCCTGTCCCTCTACTCCTCCCCCTGCTCACATATGCCCATGTTCTCTCTCTCTCTCTCTTTCTCTCAAATAAATAAATAACCTTAAAAAAGTGTTTTTCTGGGATGCCTGGGTGGCTCAGTGGGTTAAGCAGCTGCCTTCGGCTCAGGTCATGATCCCAGGGTCCTGGGATCGAGTCCCACATCGGGTTCCTTGTTCGGCGGGGAGCCTGCTTCTCCCTCTGCCTCTGCCTGCCTCTCTGCCTATGCTCGCTCGTTCTCTCTCCCTCTGTCTCTGACAAATAAATAAATAAAATCTTTAAAAAAAAAAGTGTTTTTCTTGCTTTTTCCCTCCACTTACATGCTTCTCAACAGTATAGTATTTTGTTGTGCATCATTCTTTTCTATCTTGCCCTTATATAGTACCTTGAGCATTTGCTGAAATAAAGAGCAGAGATTGATTCTCAATATCTGGCATTGGTAGTTGACATAGGTTGATTAATCTGTATCTGTTAATTCTGAATCCTTTACTTTCTTGTCTATTAATTATCAAAGGGTAAAAATTTCCTTACAGTGTGGCAGCTGGCTCTCCCTAGAGTAAGTGATCCAAAAGAGAGTAAGGTAGCTTGGGATAAGCAGTGGGATTTTGGAGAATTCTTCCTGCCTTTCAGACCTTCTCTTATGTAGTAATAATTACACCAGTAGAATTTAGTGTATACCTCTTTTTTTTTTTTTTTTTATGAAGATTATGAAATCCATAGTTCAGAGATTTTGGTAGCAACTTTCTGTCGCTATTATTGAGTCTTCAAGGTTTGTTTTTTGTTTTTTTGTTTTTAATCACAAGTAGGCAGAGAGGCAGGCAGAGAGAAAGGGGGAAGCAGGCTCCCTGCTGAGCAGAGAGCCCCATGATCCCAGGATGCCAGGATCATGACCTGAGCTGAAAGCAGAGGCTTTAACCCACTGAGCCACCCAGGCACTCCAAATCTTCAACGTTTCTTAGGCAGAAAAAAGTATTTAGCATTTTCCATGACACAGCAGTAGCTGAATTACTTTCTTATTTTCCCTTTTGCAATATTTCTTTCAGAATAAATAGAACATTTCAATATGTTGTGATACATATCTGGCACTTTTCACAAATACAAAAACAATCCAGAGACAAGGAATGATGTAAAGCACAGTTGCTAAGCAACTTAATGAATATTTTGATATATCTGCTAGTGACAAGTCAGAAGTATAATCTTGATTTATAAAAAAAACCAAGAATTTATTTCCTGTATCTGTGAAAAAGCTAGGTGTCCTACATGATTATATGTTAGAAAAATAAAAATATTCATCAAACTTTATTTTTTGCAAACTTTCCAAGTTATTCAAAATATTCATATATGGGACGCCTGGGTGGCTCAGTTGGTTGAGTGGCTGCCTTCGGCTTGTGATCCCAGGGTCCTGGGATCAAGTCCCGAGTGCAGCTCCTTGCTCAGCAGGGAACCTGTTTCTCCCTCTGCCTCTGCCTGCCACTCTGTCTGCCTGTGCTCACTCCCTCTGACAAATAAATAAATAAAATCTTAAAAAACAAACAACGACAACAAAAATAAAACAGGTTTATATATATATATATATATACATATATATATATATATATTCATATGTTTGTTGCTAGTGCCCGAAGTACTGCCCAGCACATCGTCAACACTAAATAAGTTTTTGATGAGTGAAGGAATATAGAGCAGAAATAAAACTGCTTTAGAATATTGATTTTTCTGGGGCACCTGGGTGGCTCAGTTGGTTTGGGCGACTGCCTTCGGCTCCTGTCACCATCCTAGAGTCCCAGGATTCAGTCCCACATCGGGCTCCCTGCTCAGCGGGGAATCTGCTTCTCCCTCTGACCTCTCCCTCTCATTCTCATTCTCTCTCTCTCAAATAAATAAATAAAATATTTTTAAAAACATAGAATATTGAATGTTTTAAATTTGAGTTGGTATCTTGGAATAGTTTTGCTGTGGTTTTCACTGTTAGCTCTTTTCTGAGGAAGGCAGAACTTGGAGTATTAGAATTGATAAGGTCGTCCATCAAAAATTTGAACTTTTGGTGGAGAGAGGATTAGGTCTCCATGGTCTATATGCTTTTTAGGATTTTATAACAGATTATTTTGAATAGCACTAGAATAATTCCTATATGGATATTTTATGCAGGAATGAAGTATGGGTAGAGGAAGTAAACTGAGGAATCCAGGAAACAATTAACTAGAGGGTTGCATTGTTCCGATTTCTTTTGCATCTTGCATAGTATCTATTTGTTGTGTATTTTATATTAAGCATTAGCGTAAAATTTTGTGTAAATTTCTTTGGCTCTGCATGCAGGCTCACATTTGTTCACAGTGGTTGATTTCTATCCTGTTTTTATTATGCTGCACTTGGCTTCTTTTCTTGAAGGAGAGGCTTATTGCTTCTTTTTTTAATGGTCACACACAAAAAGCCTAACAGCAAATTTGAACTGGGCAGCACAACTTCCTGAGCCAGGCTCACTCTGTTCTGCCCTTGCTCTTAACACTGTTTTCTTCGCCAGGTAGTCATTAACACTCCCCCATAATTGTTGGCCTTTGGTAGATGTTTCTGACTCTTTGCTGTCATGTGGGTCTTGTCAGGGACTAGTTATCCTGTTACTCAGTAGAATTTGGGGGAAAGGTTGTACTTTGGACGTAACAATGAAGTTTCTTGAATCCAGCAGGCTCTATTAACTCCCTATAGAACTAACTCCCACCTTGCTCGCTCTTTCTCTCTCTCTCACACACACACACACACACACACACACACACACACACACACACACTACAATTGAGCCTTTGGGGTGGTGGCAGGAGTAGGTGGTGAAGTAGTAGGCTCCCCAGATGGCTCCCATGCCTGATCAATTCCCACCAGGAATTAGTTCGTAGGTTCTCCTCCATAGGACTATATATTGGTCCGTAGAACAGGTGTGGCACTGAACATCTACAATTTATACAAGTGAATGTTTTGTTGCCTCCTCTGGTCTGAGGTGATCAGAGTTTTGGAAAAGGAGTAACTAAGTATCCTTTCGAAGGAGCTTTCGAAGTAGCTTGCCTGGATTTATACATGTATATGATCTTTTCCTTGATGGTTCCTTTGTTCCAAGATTCTGCTTTAAATGTCTTTGGACTGCATTTTTGTTTTGTTTTATGTGATGAAATGAATATGTGTGTGTGTGTGATGAAATATAGGTGTTTGGGGGCGTTTAAATGATAAATAATCAGTGGGTTTTTTGGCTGGCCACCATCATTTTCTGTTGAAAGAATGGCTCTACTTTGTCTCCCACATGATGATTTGATATACTCAAAAATGCATTCCAGTATACTTAACCTACAGTGCTAAATTAGTTTCAGGTGTACCATACAGTGATTGAGATACTCTATATATTACCCAGTGCCCATCAAGATAAGTGGACTCTTAATCCCCCCTCACCTAGTTTACCCATCCCTCCACTTACCTCCTCTCTGGTAACCCTCAGTTTGTTCTCTATAGTCAGAGTCTGCTTTGGGGGTTGCCTTGTTTTTTTCTTTGTTCACTTGTTTTATTTCTTAAATTCCACATATGAATGAAATCACATATTTGTCTTTCTCTGACTAATTTCACTTAGCATTATGCTCTCCAGCTCATTCCATGTTGTTGCAAATGGCCAGATTTCATTCTGTTTTATGGCTGAATAATATTCTGGTGTGTGTTTACACACATCTTTATCCATTCATCTATCAACAGACACTTGGGCTGCTTCCATAATTTGGCTTTTACAAATAATGCAGTAAGCATAGGGGTGCATATAACTTTTTGAATTAGTGTTTTCATATTCTTTGGATAAATACCCAGTAGGGGAATGACCGCATCAGACTGTATTTCTATTTTTAATATTTTGAGCAACCTCCATACTGTTTGTACACACTAGCCGCAGGTGTTTATGTTTCCACCAGCAGTGCACAAGAGTTCCTTTTTCTCCACATCCTTGCCACCACTTGTTTCTTGTGTTTTTTAATTTTAGTCACAGACGGTTGTGAGGTGATACCTCATTGTGGTTTTTTTTTTTTTTTTTTTTCTTCTCAAAGATTTTATTTATTTATTTGACAGAGAGAGATCACAAGTAGACAGAGAGGCAGGGAGAGAGTGAGAGAGGGAAGCAGACTCCCCGCCGAGCAGAGAGCCCGATGCGGGACTCAATCCCAGGACCCTGAGATCATGACCCGAGCTGAAGGCAGCGGCTTAACCCACTGAGCCACCCAGGTGCCCCTCATTGTGGTTTTGATTTGCATCTCCCTGTTGAGTGATGTTGAGAATCTTTTCATGTGTCTTTTGGCCATTGTATGTCTTCTTTGGAGAAATGTCTGTTCATGTCTTCTGTCCATTTTTTAATTGGATTATTTGGTTTTTACATGTTGTTATATCAGCTCTTTATATGTTTTAGATAATAACCCTTTATTGGACATGTCATTTGCAAGGATCTTTTCTCATTCAGTAGGTTGTCTTTTCGTTTTGTTGATTCTTTCCTTTGCATAAAAATCTGTTACTTTTGGGGTTCCTGGGTGGCTCAGTCCTTAAATGTCTGCCTTGGGCTTGGTTCATGATCCCTGGGTCCTGGGATCAAGCCCGGCATTGGGCTCCCTGCTCAGTGGGAAGCCTGCTTCTAGCTCTCCCACTCCCCCTGCTTGTGTCCCCTCTCTTGCTGTGTCTTTCTCTGTCAAATAAAAAATAAATAAATAAATAAAAATTTATTACTTTCGGGGCCACCTGGGTGGCTTAGTTGGTTAAGTGTCGCAAATTTTGATTTGGGCTCAGCTCATGATCTCAGGGTTGTAAGATTGATCCCTACTGGGCATGTGGTCGACTTAGGATTCTCTCTCTCCCACTGCTCCACCCCTCAATAAACAGATAAAGAAAGAAATACAAATTTATTACTTTGAAATTTTAAAATCCATCTTAAATTTACCCTCTGAGATAATGATGTTTAGCAACTTCCAGTATATACAAACTAAGTTTTGGTGTTAAAACTTCCAATGAGGGGCGCCTGGGTGGCTCAGTGGGTTAAAGCCTCTACCTTCGGCTCAGGTCATGATCTCAGGGTCCTGGGATCGAGCCCCACATCAGGCTCTCTGCTCAGCAGGGAGCCTGCTTCCTCCTCTCTCTGCCTGCCTCCCTGCCTACTTGTCATCTCTGTCTGTCAAATAAATAAATAAAATCTTTTAAAAAAAAAAACTTCAATGACAAGTGATAAGACAACTGCTGAAGGATGTTGAGCAAAGAAGTGACAGGGTCAATATTACTTAATGGGAAATTTGTTTATTCTACAACTTTATTAATTTCAGTAGAAGCTTATTTGATTAAATAAGCATGGGGTTTGGGAGCAGAATCTACTCAAGATCATTTCCTCCTCCTTACACACTAAAATGGAAATCGTGTGTGGTTTAGATGCAGCATTAGAAATTATAAAGAAGGCAGGGCGCCTGGGTGGCTTAGTGGGTTACGCTGCTGCCTTTGGCTCAGATCATGATCTCAGGGTCCTGGGATGGCTCAGGTCATGATCTCAGGGTCCTGGGATCGAGTCCCACATCGGGCTCTCTGCTCAACAGGGAGCCTGCTTCCATCTCTCTCTCTCTGCCTGCCTCTCAGTCCACTTGTTATTTCTCTGTCAAATAAATAAATTAAATCTTTAAAAAAAAAATTACAAAGAAGGCATCTGAGAACTCCCTTAACTCTTAAAAAAGGGTAACCAGGGGCGCCTGGGTGGCTCAGTGGGTTAAGCCTCTGCCTTTGGCTCAGGTCATGATCTCAGGATCCTGGAATTGAGCCCTTCATCGGGCTCTCTGCTCAGCAGGGAGCCTGCTTTCCCCTCTCTCTCTGCCTGCTTGTGATCTCTGTCTGTCAAATAAATAAATAAAATCTTCAAAAAAAAAAAAGTTAACCAAAAATGGACTCTTAGAGATTCTTTGCTTATGATACTTATGTTAACTATAAACTTTTAGTTAATATTGTTTCTTCAAAAACAGATTTATATATATATATATATATATATTTATTTATCTAATAGTGTAATATATATATATTTATCTAATAGTGTAATCTTTTACATCATTGTCCACCTAGTAAGTAAAAATTGATAACGTGAATGAGCTTGCATTTTAACTAGTAAAGTTTAGGTTTTAAAAAAAATATTTAGGGACGCCTGGGTAGCTCAGTGGGTTAAAACGCTGCCTTCGGTTCAGATCATGATCCCAGGATTCTGGGATCGAGTCCCGCATCTGTCTCCTTGCTCAGCAGGGAGCCTGCTTCTCTCTCTGCCTCCCTGCCTGTTCTCTTTCTCCTTCTCTCTGACAAATAAATAAATAAATAACATCTTTTAAAACAAATATTTATTAACCATTTGTGTTTCTTTCATGAAGTCACTTTTCATAACCATTTTTTGTTTTATGTTTCCTTTTTTGTAAATAGAACTTCTATTAAATCGTTTGCCATTGTTTTTTTTAAAGATTTTATTTATTTATTTGAGAGAGAGACAGTGAGAGAGAACATGAGAGGTGAGAAGGTCAGAGGGAGAAACAGACTCCCCATGGAGCTGGGAGCCCGATGCGGGACTCCATCCCTGGACTCCAGGACCATGACCTGAGCCGAAGGCAGTTGCTCAACCAACTGAGCCACCGAGGCGCCCTTGCCATTGTTTAATTCTAGATTTTCTTATAGTCTTAGTGCTTGATTGTTATCTTTGTACAGACGTTTGAAATTCTTAGGAGGTCAAATCTATGTCACTATATACCTTCAGTCTTTCTTGTTGGCACAGAAGCCTATCCTCATTCTTTTTTTTTTTTTTTTTTTTTTGAAGATTTTATTTATTTATTTGACAGACAGAGATCACAAGGCGGCAGAGAAGCAGGCAGAGAGAGAGAGGAGGAAGCAGGCTCCCTGCTCAGCAGAGAGCCCGATGCGGGCTCGATCCCAGGACCCTGAGATCATGACCTGAGCCGAAGGCAGAGGCTTTAACCCACTGAGCCACCCAGGCGCCCCGGAGCCTATCCTCATTCTAACTATTATAAAAAATAGTGTCTCCCGTGCCTTCGTAATTTTATGGATAGATCCAGTAGTTGATATGACATTTTTTCATTGATTTAAAATTCCACTTTATTTTCTACATGTAATTTTTGTTGACATTGCTCATTTACCCATCTAAATCTGAATCTAGATTTGCCTCCCCTCGTAGAAACCTCTCTTGGTCTTTGAATTCCTTCTTTCTATGCCCTAAAGCTGTGAAAACACTGTTATCTTATGTTTGCCTCTTGAGAAATCATAACAGTAATTTTGTTTTTCAGGACAGTCTTCTCTGTCCACCAGTTTTGTTTTAAGCTGGTTTTGTTTTTAAGATTTTATTTATTTGAGAGAGTGAGAAAGAGCATGAACAGGGAGAGGAGTAGAGGGACAAACAGACTCCCAGCCGAACTTGGGGGCCCACCTCAGGGGCTTCATCCCAGGACCCTGGGGTTATGACCTGAGCCAATGTCAGATACTCAGCTGACTGAGCCACCCAGGTGACCCTCTCTCCACCAATTTTTAGACACATGGTAATGAGTTGCTCTAAACCCCCCTAGACCAAAGGTTATATAGAATATCCTAGGTGATTGCTCTCGATCCTGGCCTAACCTTCCTTAAGAGCATCCCATGGGGAATTTCAATAGGTTCTCTCATCTGGACCAGATTCTCCGAAAATAAGTTTAATATGTACTTTTCAGAGCTACTCATAAATAGGCTGTTGCGGCAGAATAATTTATAACCAGAGGTAAAAGAATTCTGTCATAGATTTGCTAGGAAATCTTTTCCTAATGATCATCAGACTGATCTATCTTCTTTCTTTACCCTGTCTCTGAAAGTGCTAGCCCAATGATCAGCCAGGTCCTTAACTGTCAAAGAAAATTCTAGGTCCTCATAGCCTTTCTTCAGCAGCTCAAACTATTGGTTACACTTTGCTCTTCTGAGAAGTTCATGTGTTGCTAGGCTTCTGTAACACTGCTTTCCCCCATCCCTTCTCAGCGCTTCAGTCAGCCGATCTGTAATCTGTCCTCTTGGGTGAGCTTATTCATGACCCTACCTCAAGCAGTCACCAGCTTGCTATTCACTGTGAAATCCTACTGCTTGCTTGCTTGAAAATAGCAATCGAGGGAACAAGGAAGAGACCAAGTGTAATGCTTGGAAGTGAGGGTCCAGGAAATACTGGCCCTTGAGCTACATCTTGTCCACACAGCATGCGTCATGTTAATGACAGAGATCCCAGAAATAGAATCAACTATGTATAATAATTTAATAAAGGAGGTTTTATAAATCATAGATGACATCTGGTATCAGTACAGTTAGCAGAATTCTTCCTCAAATAATATTCTTGCCTCTTAGAGCTTGCTTTCCAGAATCTTAGCATTGCCTTTGTACTGTTTTCTGTCTAGTGGCAAACTCCTGTAGTCCTTTAAGAGGATTCTCCTCCGTGAAGCCTTCCCACTCTAAACAGAAAGACTCAGCCCTACTTTGCAGAACTTAATTCATACAGACCCCTTACAGATGTCTTCTATTATCCCCCTAACAGTATTACAATATAAAAATGCATTGCTAATATTATCTCCATTAGTTGAAATGATGCTGTACATTCAATTTTACATTTGAATTGTTTCACTTACAGTTTTACTTAATTGGCTTCCCAGATGATTACAATTTGTAGCATATCATAATTAGACAAAATGATATCTTGCTCACCTGACAGTATTTTGGACTTGCTACTAATTGTTTATCTAAATTCACGAATTTTTTTTTAAGATTTTATTTATTTATTCAACAGAGATCACAAGTAGGCAGAGAGGCAGGCAGAGAGAGGGGGGGAATCAGGTTCCCTGCTGAGCAGAGAGCCAGATGCGGGCTTGATCCCAGGACCCTGGGATCATGATCTGAGCAAAATGCAGAGGCTTTAATCCACTGAACCACCCAGGAACCCCTAAATTCACAAACTTTTTAGCTTAGTTTACTTCAAGTGTCATCTAAAACTTAATAAACAATGAATATTCATTGACCCATAGATTGACTTTAACTCAAAATAGAGATCTTTTATTTTGCAAAAATGTGTCCATTGTTAATTCATCGAGTAGTCTTTGCCCTTCTTCCTTGTTGTCTGACAGTGGCCTGTTTTTTAAACCACCCGGGTTTAGTACTTTCCATCCAGAGATCTGCTGGTGGCTTATCTCTTGACCTATGACCCCACACATCCAGTAGCTCTGTTTTGAAACTTGTCTTCCATTTCTACAGGTCACCAGCACTTGAATCCCAAGCTTGTACTGAGAATAAAATATACAATATGAAACTTGGGCCAGCACCATAGAAATATTGTTAAATAAATAAATTCAGACGTACTAAAAAAAAAAATTCAGGAATTACGTAGACTTTCTGTATGCTCTTCCCTGACATTTCCCAAATGCAGCTTTTTACCACATTAGCTTTTCTTTATTTTTCACACTCCTTCCTTCTTTCTCCTTTGTTCCTCCCTCTTCTTTTTTTTTTCCTTTATACATTAATAGTAATTTGTAAACATGATGCCTTTACCCCTAAATACATTGGTGTGTGTTTTCATAAAACAATGACATTTAGGCTCAGTTGGGGGAGCATGAAACTCTTGATCTCTGGGTCATGACTTGAAACCCCACATTGGGCATAGAAATTATTTTTTTTTATTTAATTAAAAAGAATGCAGTCTTTTAAAAAAGGGCTAGGACATTGCCTTATAACCACAAAACAATTACGAAACTTTTACAAAGCTACAGGACTATTATTGATGCTATTATAATATTATTGTCTAATCTTTAGGTCTTGTAACTAAATAATTTCCTTTATGGAAAAAGAGAACATTTGGTCTTGTATCTATATTCATTTCAGGATCACTTGTTTACATTTAGTTGTTACATACCACATTTCTTAAAATTAAAACTGTACAATAAATTGTCATGAAATACCTAAGTGACTTAAAGACTTACTCAGGAAACAGGCTTGAGATGGTCAATCATGTTTTCTTTTTCCCTTTAATTATTGAGGTATAATTAAAGTAAAATGAAATAAACACATAGAGGGGCACCTGAGTGGTTCAATGGATTGAGCATTGGACTCTTGGTTTTGGCTTAGGTCATGGTCTCAGAGTTGTGGGATGATGCCCCCTTTTGCCCTTCCAGGATAAGTGGGAATCAGCTTGGGATTCTCTCTCTCCTTCTCCCTCTCTTTCTACCTTTTCTTCTCATGTGCTCTGTGTGCACATGTATAAACACACACACACACACACACACACACCACACACACACACACACACACTCTCACTCTCTCCCAAATAAATAAATCTTTTTGAAAAAATAAACACATAGGAGGCACCTGGGTGGCTCAGTTGGTTAAGCATCTTCCTTCAGCTCCTGTCATGATCCCCAGGTCCTGGGATAAAGTCCTGCATGGGACTCCCTGCTCAGTGGGGAGCCTGCTTCTCCCTCTCCCTCTGCTGCTTCCCCTGCTTGTATTTCCTCTCTCTCTCTCTCTCTCTCTCTCTCTCTGTGTGTGTGTGTCAAATTAATGGATAAAATCTTAAGAAAAAAAAGTCAGAGAAAACTAAGAGTGGGAGAAAATATTTGCTAATCATATGTCTAATAAAGAGCTTGTAGGGGCTCCTGGCTAGTTCAGTCAGTGAAACATGTGACTCTTGATCTTGCTGTTGAGAGATCAAGCCCATGTTGGGTGTATAGATTACATGAAAGTTAAAAAAAAAAAAAATCTTAAGAAAAAAAAATAGGAGCTTGTATGACGACTTTTTAAAAAATCTCCTGGGGTGCCTGGGTGGCTCAGTCTGTTAAGTGTCTGACCTTGGCTCAGGTCCTGATCCCAGGGTCCTGGGATCAATCCCTTAAGTCAGGCTTCCTGCTCAGTCTGAAGTCTACCTCTCCTTTCCCTCTGTCGTACGTGCTGTTTGTGCTCTCTGGCTCGCTCTCTATGTCAAATAAATAAATAAAGTCTTAAAAAAAAAAAAAAAGAAAACCTCATATCTCAATAATAAATGGACAGTCTGAACTACAAATAAACAATGTGTTTGAATAGTCCTTTTTCAGAGAAGATATACAGATGACCTATAAGCACATAGAAATATACTCAACATTGTTACTCATCAGAGAAATGGGAATCACACTCAAAATGAGATGCCTCTTTACACTACACTACACTACAATTTATAACTGTCTATTATAAATAAAGGACATACAATAACAAGTGTTGAGGAGGGCCTAGAGAGATGGGAACCTTTTGTACATTCCTAATATGATTGTCAAATAGTCGTTCCAGTTTGGAAAACGGTCTGATGGTTACTTAAAAGAATAAACATAGTTACTATATAACCAAGCAATTCCACTCCTGGGTGTGTACCCAAGAAAAACGAAAACATCTATCTACAGAATAACTTGTTATATGAATGTTCTTAGCAGCGACAGTCATAATTGCAAATTGTCGAAACAGTATAGATGGCAATCAGCCAATTAATGAATAAGTATAAATGCCATATCCATGCAATGGAATGTTACTTCGCAGTAAGAAGAAATGAAGTACTGATAAGGGCTACAAATTTGAATGAAACATATGCAAAGTAGAAGAAGCCAGACACAAAAGTCCACAAGTTAAGAGAATTCCATTTATATAAAATGTCCCAAACTTGTAAAATCCATAGAAATAGAAAATTGTTATGGGCTGAGAAAGGGGGGAATTTGTGATGTGATTTTTTTTTTTAATTTATTTATTTGTCAGAGAGAGAGGGAGAGAGATCGAGCACAGGCAGACAGAATGGCAGGCAGAGGCAGAGGGAGAAGCAGGTTCCCTGCCGAGCAAGGAGCCGGATGTGGCACTCGATCCCAGGACGCTGGGATCATGACCTGAGCCGAAGGCAGCTGCTTAACCAACTGAGCCACCCAGGTGTCCCTGTGATGTGATTTCTAAGGATGGTGGAGAGGATGAAAATGTTCTAAATTATATAGTGAGTCATCTCTGAGTATACATTGAATTCCATAATTTATTTACTGATTTATTTTTATTTCTTTATTTGTCTTTAGAGATAGAGTGAGCACCCGAGGAGGGTGGTGGGCAGAGGCAGAGGAGTGGGAGAGATAATTCTAAGTAGGCTCCACACCCAGTGCAGAGCCCAGCTGGGGGCCAAGGCAGGCTCAGTCTTAGGAACCTGAGATCATGACCTAGGTCAAAATCAAGAGTCGCGACCTTTATTTATTTAGTTAGTTATTTTTAAGAGTTTATTTATTTATTTATTTGACAGAGAGATAGAAGGAGATCACAAGTAAGCAGAATGGCAGGTAGAAGGAGAGAGAGAAGCAGGCTCTCTCCTGAGCAGGGAGCCTGATGCGGGGTATGATCCCAGGACCCTGGAATCATGACCTGAGCCAAAGGCAGCTGCTTAACCAACTGAGCTACCCAGGGGTCCCGAATTCATACTTCTAAAGGATATATACATTATATTTCAGTTGCTCTGATAACAAATGGTATATTTTAAGATATTTTTCATTCCAACATAATCAATTTGCTATATGTTTTTAGTTAACACAATTACCAAATGAATGTATTATGTTGCATAAGATATAACAATTTCATAATATGTAATGGAGATTATACAAATAGATATTTTTAAGTAATAGAAGAGTAGTCACAGGTATTACTCACCGAAGTTTGTATGCAACATTTACCATCTACAGTGACTGCCATGTGACTACAAATTCAACAGTTTACAGATTAATATACCCTCCAGTTATGAGATGTGATTATGAAGAAAAGTTTTAAAATTTGGGACATTTGTATCATTTAAAATCTTTTTTTTGAAATGAGAGTTTTCATCTTATTACTAGTGTAACTTACACCTTTTGAAATTTTCATAAAATGCACCCACATTAGGCTTTTGTGGTTTTTTAACCATCTGTTCAACAAATATTTGATGAGCTGAGTTCTGGGCTCAGGAGCCAGGTATGCAGAAATAAAGCAAAAAGATATAAAATAGTGTGAGCACCGTTGTGTGACCAACATCTGATATTATTAGCAGTTCAGAAGCATTCTTTTCCCCCTGACCTGCTACACCCTAAAAGTAACCACTCTCCAGTCTTCTGATACTATGGGTTAATCTTGCCTGACTTTATATAAATAGTCTTAAAGTAATTATTCTTTTGTCTTGTCTTCTTTCATCAAGCATTAGAATTGTAAGATTAATTCATGCTGTGTGTCGTGGCTCATTCTCACTCTTATTCTGTTATCATAAGCAGTTAAAATGTATGGATTTATTTTTCTGGTGATTGACATTTGAGATAATTATGAATATTGTTGTCACCTTTGGGAAAGAGAAGAATACATATTTTTGTATGATGTATACCTAGAAGTGGAATTGCCGGATTATGGGGGAGGGCAGGTGTGCATCTGCATAGCTTTGGTTGATAGGAACACACAGCTTTCCAAAGTGTTTATCTCTTCTTACATTCCCGTGACTCAGGTAGAAGTGTTCCCAGTTGCTCCACATTCTTATGAGTGCTCCACATTTTCCTTGTCATTTTAGACATTCTTTGTGGTGTGTAGAGTTCTGCCTCTTTTTGTTTTTTTAAAGACCTCTTTCATCTTTTTTTAATATAAAATGTACAGTCCCGTAGTGTTTTATATGTTCACATTGCTGTGAAATAGAACCCCAGAACTTCTTAATCTTGCAAATCTGAAACTTTATACCCATTAAATAACTCTCCATTTCCCCATCACCACAGCCACTGGTAACCACCATTCTACTTTTATGTTTTATGAATTTGACTACTTTTGAGTACTTCTGTAACTAGAATCATACAGATTTTCCCTTTTTTGTGTGTGACTGGCTTACTTCACGTAACATTTTCTCTTTATGGTTGACCCATGTTGTAGGATGTAACAGGATTTCCTTCCTTTTTAAGTGTGAGTAATATTCCATTATACGTATATGCCACATTTTGTTTATCCATTCATCTGTCAATGGAAATTTGAGTTATTTCCAGCTCTTGGCTACTGTGAATAGTGCTGCTACGAACATTCATGCACAAATCCCTGACTGAGCCCTTGCTTCCAACTCTTTTGGATGTATACTCAGAAGTGGAATTGTTGGATCACATGGGAGTTCTGTTTTTCATTTTTTGAGGAACTTCCAAACTGTTTTCTATAGCAGTTGCACCATTTTAGAATCCCACCAGCATATGTAGTGCTTGAAAATTTTTTTACTTTGTTACATGACTAGAAATGTGGAACATATTTCACATGTTCATCATCTGTTTGATATTCTCTTGTGTTGAGCCTATTTGATTTTTTTTTTTTTTTTGGCCAGTTTTCCTTTGTGTTTTATTACTCACTTGCAGAAATTTATTTATGTATTTTGGGTAAAAATATATTTTAGTTTTAAGTAATCTCTTCAACTAACATGAGGCTCAAACTTCTACCCAGACGAAGAGTCTCATCTCTACCAACTGAGCCAGTTAGTTACCCCTATAATCCAACTTCTTAACTTTTTCCTATTTAATTATTAAATATAATTTATTCTAAAATGGTTTTACCTGTCTCAAGGTCATGAAGATGTTTCTTTCCCAAAACTTACTGTTTTAACTTTCATGTTTAGATCAACAATTTAACTCAAGCTACTTATGTGAAGTAGGGGTGACCATTCATATTTTTCCCATATAGATATCTACCTAGTATCATTCATTGAAAAGACTACTTTTATTGCAATGTCAACTTTGTCATAAGTCTGATGGCTATATATATGCATCTCCTGCACTCTTTATTCTATTGATCTGTTTTTCTATCATTGCACCAATACTAAACTATAATTACTATAGCTTTACAATAGATAGTGACGATCTCATAAATTACTTTGCCTTTGTTCATTTTCTTGGCTTTTCATCTTCATTTCCATATACACTAGGGCACAAGTTTGTCAACTTCCACCCACAGCAAAATAAACTTTGATAGGATTTTGATTGGGCTTATGTCAAATCTAAGAATCCATTTGGGGAAAGTTGACATGATAATAGTGTCTATTCCATGAACATGGTACTTCTCTCCATTTATTTAGGTCATCTTTAATTTCTTTTAATGTTTTTATAGTTTTCATAGGTCTTACACAGGTTTAACACTTGTCTTCCTCCATTTAGACTGCTATGAGAAAATACCAGACTGAATGGCTTCTATACAACAGAAATTTATTTCTCACAGTTCTGGATTTTGGAAGTCTCAGATCAGGGTGCCAGCATGGTTGGGTGAGGGCCCTCTTCTCTTTGTGTTTTCACATGTTTAAAGGCATTAGGGAGTTCTGTGGTGTCTATTTGATCTGAACACTAACCTCAGTAAAGAGAGCTTCCCCCTTATGACTTAATTATCTCCCAAAGGCCCTACTTCCTAATACCATCACAATTGGGATTCAGGATTTATTATATCGATTTTGGGTGGTCACAAATATCCATACCAAGGCAATACCCAAGGTGCTTATTGAACCTTGATCTGAATTTAGAGACCCATTATGCTAATTCTCTGACATTCATTAAAGGATATTTGGAAAATCTGGGGAAAGCACAGATAACCTAATAAATAGCATTTCAGCATTTCCTGTACAAAAACCCAATCAATGTAACTTTGTTCTTTGTTCATTAACTTGTAAAGTATCTAGAAAAATTTTGTTTGGTACAATATATATCATTTTATATTTGAGCTTATTTGAAAGCAAATGTATTCTTATTTGGCTGTAAAAGGACATATAAATATAGAAAAAAATTTTAATATAAATAATTGTGTTTAGGGGGAAGGTCCTAAAGCCAACTCTACTCAAGGGATGCCTTGGTAGCAATGATTGTTAACCATCTGGAGTGACAGAAGAAAGTGATATTGGGTAACTAACATCTTAAGAAGTTTCATCTCAAGTTTATGTAATATTATTATAGCAACAAAAATGGAATCTTAATTATGCTGTTGGTTGCTCCATTTTGGTCATAGGGGTGGGCACCTTTATCATTTACTGATTATGTACTGATTAATGTGGTCAGTATCTTTGCTCTGTAAATTTGTGATCTGTGGAGGGAGTTTTAACCAGAATTGGTTGGTTTTATGTCTTGTCAACATTTTTATGTAATTCTTTTTGTACACACTGGGACCACCGGGCAATATTAAGTACTTTTGAGGCCTTTTTAGCACCCCGTGGGTATGATGTGGTGTAAGATAAATCAATCACTATTCAAAATTAATTGTTGTATTTTGCATTTACCATGTCAACTGAACCACCTTAATCTTATGATAATACGGGTATGTTAAATCCTTGTGGTAGCATGGGAAAAAATCACAGAAATTGCAGGAACATTGCTCTGTATATTAATTATTCTGTATAATAAAGCCATTCACCCAAGGCAAAGATCCATAACTTTGTGCAAATTCTAAATTTCAGGCTGAAGTTGATTTTTTAAATTGGGAGTCCTTGGTTATTTGCATGTAGCTAGATTTGTCCCGTTGTGGCATTTGTGGAAGAGCAGAACAGTTAGGCTCTTTTCTAGGAGATCCTGTGTTGTCTATTTTGCATTACTGTATCAACAGTGAAATAAAACACAAACAGCTTTGTTCTACTTTTACAAATAACTACCATACCACAGACTTCTGTTCTGCCTGTTGTTTGTTTAGTCAAGTAAGCTGGGATACTCGGATGAGTTGTGTGGATGCAGCTAGTCAGAAAACTGAATGTCCTAGAGGCTTCAACCCTTTCAGAAATAGTTGTGTTAAAGACCTAAAATGCAATGACACAGAGCTTTCAAAACAATACCTATTGCACTCAACTGTAGGTTTCTTGTTTTCTATAAATAAATGCGTTCTGCTTTTCCAGGTTTTAAGAAGAGGCAGCGATGAAGAGAAAGTTCTTTGCTTGGTCCGGCAACGTACGGGCCATCACTGTCCAACAGCTGTGATGGTGGTTCTCATTATGGTATGGGACGGCATTCCTCTGCCCATGGCCGACAGATTGTACACGGAGCTTACGGAAAACCTAAAGTCATACAATGGTCATCCCACAGACAGAAGATGCACGCTCAATGAAAAGTAATCAGATCTGTTTTGTACTGCTTTCCCATTCAGACCTCTGTCATACAATATAAAATTGTTCATGAACTACTGGGATGCCTGGATGGCTCAGTCGGTTAAGCCACTGCCTTTGGTTCAGGTCATGATCCCAGGTCCTGGAATCCCAGAGTCCCACATCTGGCTCCGTGCTTGGCAGGGAGCCTGCTTCTCTGCCTCTGCCTGCCTGCCATTCTGCCTGCTTGTGCGCTCGCTTCCTTTCTCTCTCTCTCTCACTCTCTCTCTCTCTGACAAATAAATAAATAAATAAAATCTTTTTTAAAAATATTCATTAACTACCAAATATGCATATTGCAGAATTTCAGGCATTCTGAAACTGAAGAACGAGCATATATTTTTAAAAGCGAGACTTGGTTGCATAGTGAGTTGAAACCATCGTAGGGTGGGTCTATCTATCTATCTATCTATGTACTTGTAATCTCTACACCCAGCATGAGACTCAAGCTCACCAGCCCCACACCAGACCCTGAGATCAAGAGTCACGGGGCTCCTCTGACTGAGCCAACCAGGTACCCTTAGAGAGTATTCTTTTTCTGCTTCCCTCTTTGATGCCTGATCCCACTCACCCAGTGTCTGGAAGAGAGGAATTTTTCCAGAAATGAAAAGCTCCTCCATAGAGAATTGTACCATACTCCCAGCAATGTAAGAGCATATGTTTTCCTACCACCTTGCTGTCAAACTTCAGGTTTTGCCTTTTTAGTAGGTGATAAGTGCCATTTTTCATGTTAGGAATGAGTGGTTAAGATTGCCTTTCTAAATGGGGTTACTTATAGCTCAGTTGTCTGTTAATTGTTCTAGCCCTTGTTTCTAAAGGATTGCTGCTGCTTTTATGTATTGGAGCTCTTCACACTTTGCTGTATAATATCTAAACATTTTTGCCAGTTTGATATTTGTTTTTACTTCTGCTATGTTATTTTTTTTTTAAGATTTTATTTATTTATTTGACAGAGAGAGAGATCACAAGTAGGCAGTAGGCAGTGAGGCAGGCAGAGAGAGAGAGGAGGAAGCAGGCTTCCCGCTGAGCAGAGAGCCTGATGCGGGGCTCCATCCCAGGACCCTGGGATCATGACCTGAGCCGAAGGCAGAGGCTTAAACCACTGAGTCACCCAGGCACCCCTGCTATGTTATCTTTTGCAGAAGTTTTCCATTTTTATTATTTTTTATTTTTTAAGTAATCTCCACACCCATGGGGCTCAGACTTATGACCCTGGGACTTATGAGCCGGAGGCAGAGGCTTTAACCTATTGAGCGACCAGGTGCCCCTCCAATGACATTTTTAATGAGATTTCATTAAATTAACTTACTATGATATTGAATCTTCCTATCCCATAACATGGTTTTTCTTTCCATTTGTTCAAGTTTGCTTTTGTGTCCTTCAGGATTGTTTTGTGGTGTTTTCTTCATACATGTCTCTTTTTTTTAAAAGAAATCTCATTATACTGGGGTGCCTGGCTGGCTCAGTTGGTGGAGTGTGCAACTCTTGATCTTGGGTTCTGAGTTCAAGCCACGTGGTCAATGTAGAGATTACTGAAAACATAAAAATCTTTTTGGGTGCCTGGGTTGCTCAGTAGGTTAAGCGTCCGACTCTTCCAGGTCAAGTCATGAGATCAAGCCCTGCATTGGGCTCCACACGGAACATGGACACTGCTTGAGATTCTCTCCTCCCTCTAACCCTTCCCCTGCTTATGCTTGCTATCTGTGTGTGTCTCTCTCTCTTTCTAAAATAAATTAATAGATAAATAAATAAAATCTTTGCCAGAAAAATTAAAAATCTTTAAAAACAGAAATATCATTATATATATAAAATATAAACATAATATATATTGCCCCCTCTCTGATCACCACACAATTAATTTGTATAACTTTAAGAGAATTCCTTTATTGCTTATATCATGATTTCATTACACTCCCCTTATCTTTACAATGCTAGTAATATACAAGCTATTTTTAATGTCTGCTAGTTCTTTTGTATGTAGATTCAGTTATCATAATAACTCTTGTATGAAGACTCTGCTTTGAAGACTCTTCTTCCCAAGAATCCAACAACATGAGTTTTATTCTATTTCACTTAATGTAGATCTAGCATACCTATTTATTTATTTATTTATTTGACAGAGAGAGAGAGAGAGAAAGATACAAGTAGGCAGAAAGGCAGGCGGGGGTGGGGGAAGCAGGCTCCTTGCTGAGCAGAGAACCAAATGTGGGGCTTGATCCCAGGACCCTGAGACCATGACCTGAGCCGAAGGCAGAGGCTTAACCCACTGAGCCATCCAGGCGCCCCCATACCTTTTTAATTTTTAAGTAATCTCTATACCCAATGTGGGGTTCAGTCTCATGACCCCAAAATAAAGTTTCGGGCTCTACTGACTGAACCAGTCAGGGATGCCTCCAGCATATCTTTATGTTTTTGTTTTTGTTTTTAAAGATTCTTGCAAGGGGTTCCAGACTGGTTCGTCAATGAGTAGAGCATGTGACTACTGATCTCAGGGTTGTGAGTTCAAGTCCCATACTGGGTGTGGAGTCTAGTTAAGAAATAAATAAAATAAATAAATATTCTTACTGATAGAATATATGCAAGAATCCTTCAGTGAACACTTTTATACCTCTCATAGATCTCATCATCACTAAGTTTATAACATTTGCATTTATATACAAAGCCATACATACAACACAAACATATATATTACTGTCGATTTTTCAAAGTTTTTTCACTCTGGATTGTTAGGTGGTTGCAAGCTTTATGCCTTTTTCCTGTAAATAATACTTCAGATGGTATATTCTAAGAATGAGGACATTCACTTACATAACACCAGTCAAATTATCAAAATAACAAAATTCGTTAAAATGCTATTATCTAATGTATCTGAATATTTTCCAGTTACGTACTTTACAGGGGCACCTGGTGGCTTAGTCAGTTAAATGTCTGCCTTCTGCTCAGGTCATGATCCTAGGGTCCTGGGACCAAGCCCTGCGTTGGTCTCCCTGCTCAGTGGGGAGTCTGCTTCTCTCCCAATGCGCTCCCCCTGCTTGGATGGTCTCTTGATTCTTATCTCTTGCCTGGTCTTTCTTGGCACTGATTTTTTTTTTAAGGTGTTTTAAGGTGTTTATATTTATTTGAGAGAGCATGGGGAGGGGCACAAGGAGAGAATCTCAACTCCCCACTGAGTGCTGAGATCTCGACCCAGCAGAAATCAAGAGTCAGATGCTTAACTAACTGAGCCACCCAGGCTCCTGGGCTTTGACATGCATTTCCTTTTTTGAAGGCCTAATTTTACGAACCATTGCTCAGTATTCGAACCATTGCTCAGTATTCGTTTGTCTGATTGTTTCTTTCTAATTAAATTCAATTGAGGAATTACTGGTAGACTGCATTTTGTCCATAATATTAAGACCTATTTTTAGTTCATTTGTCCTATTATTAGTGATGTTGACTATTTCAGATATTCTGCAAAAGCACTTTTACTTCTCACAATCCTGTACATTTTCTTATGTATTTCATTGTTTGAATAACTATCAGCTATTATTTAAACTACATTTTTCTTCCCATGTATCATTTTATTTTATTTTAAACTTTTTTTTTTAAAGATTTATTTGACAGAGAGATCACAAGTAGGCAGAGAGGCAGGCAGAGAGGGGGGGGGAAGCAGGCTCCCTGCTGAGCAGAGAGCCCACTACAGGGTTCCATCCCAGGACCCTGAGATCATGACTGAGCTGAAGGCAGAGGCTTAACCCACTGAGCCATCCAGGCGCCCCAGCCCATGTATCATTTTAATGACATATATGTATTATTTATTTTTCTTTTCATAGTCAGTGTTATCTTAGTATTAGGTATTTTCTTGACTTCTTATTTTTTTAAGATTTTATTCATCCATTTGACAGAGAGATCGCAAGTAGGCAGAGAGGCAAGCAGAGTGGGGGAAGCAGGCTCCCTGCTGAGCAGAGAGCCCGATGTGGGGCTCGATCCCAGGACCCTGAGATCATGACCTGAGCTGAAGGCAGAGGCTTAACCCACCAAGCCACCTCGGTGCCCCTATTTCCTTGAATTTTACAATTAAAAAATACTACTAGTTTTGATCTCAAAATTTCTATATACTTTTCATTTACTGATTTTTTTAACTGTCTTTTTTTCCTTGTTTTTAATCATTCCATTAAGTATCATATTCATACTATTAAAAGTTTCAAGTATTATGCAGTTGGAAACCACAAGAGTGTATGTCACTTCCTAGATTTTGTATCTTTGCATGAATATTTTAATCATTGTCATTCTTACTATTGGGTACATGTTAGGGCCTCAGAAATGCCCCCAATGTGCTAAAATAACCAAGTTACTGAATGAAACAAGCTTTCAGTTCCATTTTTCCTTTTGTAATCTTTTTTTTTTTTTAAATATTATTTATTTATTTATTTATTTATTTATTTATTTTTTTTAAAGATTTTTTTATTTATTATTTATTTGACACAGAGATCACAAGTAGGCAGAGAGGCAGGCAGAGAGAGAGAGGAGGAAGCAGGCTCCCTGCTGAGCAGAGAGCCCGATGCGGGACTCGATCCCAGGACCCCGAGATCATGACCTGAGCCGAAGGCAGCGGCTTAACCCACTGAGCCACCCAGGCGCCCCATTAAATATTATTTATTTATTTGATAGAGATTGCAACTAGTCAGAGAGGCAGGCAGAGAGAGAGGAGGAAGTAGGCTCCCTGCTGAGCAGAGAGCTCGACATGGACCCTGGGATCATGACCTGAGTCGAAGGCAGAGGCTTTAACCCACTGAGCCACCCAGGCACCCCTCATTTTCATTTCTAATAGGGACACACATCCAGAATATAAAATGCAGACACTTTGGGGAACCAAAGTGGGTGGCTCAGTTGGTTAAGCAGCTGACTCTTCTTTTCATTTTCAGCTCGGATCAGATCAAGCCCTGGGTCAGGCTCTGCAGTGAGCGTGGAGCCTATTTTAAGATTCTCTCATTGCTTTTTTTTTTTTTTTTTTAAAGATTCTCTCTTAATAAGATAAAGTAAAACGCAGACTGTTTATTTCCTCTCAGGCATATCCAAGTCAAAGAGGGCTGTGTGTATTTCTGTATAGTTTATTGCTGTTTCTTTGGATTTACAATCTTGAATGAACATTTTAGTCAAATACTTGCTTATATCAAGGGCAGTTGGCTTTGTGTTGCTGACACTACTTACGATAAAATAAGTAATAAAATAGATACATTAAAATCAGTTCATTGGTCATCTATACTTCTAAAATTACAGGAATCAGAAATGTTCTGTCTGAGGTATTGGCCTCCCTTTGTCAGTTCATCCCCTTGCAATTCTCATCCTACAGTCGTACCTGTACATGTCAAGGAATTGATCCAGAGACCTGTGGAGCTTCATTCTCTTTCGGCTGTTCATGGAGTATGTATTTCAATGGATGTAAATTTGGTAGAAGCCCAAGCCCTAGAAGATTTAGAATTGATCCAAGCTCTCCCTTACACGTAAGTGTCCTTTTTTCACTTTGCAATTACACAATGAATTTATAAGTACATCCCTTAAAATATTTTCTAAATAGTAAAACAATGAAATATTTTAAAATAGTGTAAAAAACCCAAGACTCTCTATATAAGTAAATAGTTTAAAATTCTCAATAAATTAGGTAAAGCCTTTAACTACCAACCCAAATTCCAACTGTCCCTGGTTCCCTCCTCCTCTCCCCTAACCCCCAAGAAAGTCATTGTTAAAAGAACCTAGAATTTTATACCCAGCCAAAGTAGGAAAAATAAATAAAGCCATTTGCCAACATTTCAAAGACTCAGAAAGTTTACTACCCACAGAACTACTATGAAAGAATTACTAAAGGACGTAATCCAGAAAGAAGATATATGAAACCGGAACCAATCTGTCCGGGACACGAGGCCATGGTGAGCAAAGAAATTAGTCAACCTTACTGTTAAGTTTAAATAAGTTGAGTACTTACACTTTTTTAATTAAAATAACAACCGATAAGTATAATTCCATACTCTTATCAACTCAAGGGTGGGTAGGCACTGGGAGGGGGTGGGGCACCTATAGGAACTAAGTATGGTAATGTTTTATTCTTTGCTTGGAGTGGGGAGAATTTAGATACTAAGATCAGTGTTTTTCAAACTTTGAGCTGTGACCAAGAATAAAAAATATTTTATATTACAAACTGCTGTACAATAGGTATATGCAAGCAAATAGTTCAAATAAAATATCAGAAGATAATACTTCATCTTCTATGCAAGAGAAGACATTAAAATATTTAAAAATTAATATCCATTCTAGTTATTGCTGAGGTTCATTATGATTCACTATAATATTTTTTATAAAATTTCATTTGTCTTTTTTTAAATGTTAGTTGTTACCTACTAAACTGATTTCTTGGCCCATGAATGAGTCATGACCCACAGCTTGGAAAACACTGCTCTAGGTGTCATCAGAAAAACATATATTTGAAAGTGTATTTTTTTTTAGATTTTTTTAGATTAATAGAAATAGAATTTTTACATTTTGAAGTAGTTGTGGGGGAAATATCTTTAAAAAGAAGACAATCTGAGAGGATTTTTAAAAATCGTTAGACTGCAAGATAAATAGGAAACACAAATAAAACAGGAATGAATCTAACTATTCCTATAATACAATGAATATAACATCTCTCAAGAAAATCAGAATTAATAATGATCCCTTTACAGAGATAATCAGAATTATTTAGCATGTTCTTGAGTTCTCATCTACTATAATTAAGCAAGGAAATGATTCCAGAAAGAACTATCATTTGCTGATCAAGGGCCTTGGAAGAAATCTATTAAGTATGTTAGGGGCGCCTGACTGTCTCAGTCAGTAGATTGTGTGACTCTTGATCTCGGGGCCGTGAGTTCAAGCCCCACATTGGGCGTGGAGCTTACATTTAAAAAAAAAAGGAAAGTATGTGAGACCTTTAGGAAGAAGACTTTAAAAATTTAGTAGCGGACATATAAAACACCTAATCATGGAAAGGTGCTACTATGTTCAACCATAATAACACCTAATAATGTGATGTCCTTCTCCCTTAAAATTAAAATTAAAGTTTTCTTTCCATATATTATATGATAAAACTACCAGTATATAAATATATTAGTAATATTGATGTGACTGTTAAATTTTTATCCTACAACGGAATGTTACATAATTACTAAGTATTCAGTTTTTGTTGATGATCATTTTAAATATTGAATAACATCTATATAGTGCTTATAACATAATAAAAAGAAGAATTTCTCATTACAGAAACTGACAGAAGGCCAGAATGAAACTCAGAGCAGGCAAGGGAGAGTAAGGTGAAAACATTGGCCTTGTATGGGAGGTCAAACATTTTGGAAGATCATTGAAGGGTTTTAATGAAAGTGATACAATTATACTTGTCTTTGAAAGAAATCTCTGGTTGCTCTTTGAATAATGGTTTGGAGGTAGTGGAAAGGGTGTTTAGCAAGATGAGTTAGCTTTAAGAATAGTTGAGTGAAGGGATAATTGTGACTTGGAATATGATTGTGACAGAGGAAAGTGTGAGAAGTGGTTAGTCTGGACCGGTTTTAATTACTAGATGGTAGTGACATTGCTCAAGGTAAGGTACATGGAAATAGAACCCAGTTTCTATAGATTCATTTTGGAGCCACTAGATGAGAGATTTCTATAAAATCCAAGTGGGAATGTCAGGTCAGTAATAATAATCTGGGGACACCTGGGTGGCTCAGTAGGTAGAGTGCTGGACTCTTAGTTTTGGCTCAGGTCCTGATCTCATGGGTCTGGAAACTGAAACCCATGTTGGGCTCCACAATCAGTGGGGAGTCTGCTGGAAAGTCTCTCTTCTGCCTCTTCCCCCCACCCATTCACGTTCTCTATCTCTCTCAAATAAGTAAGTCTTAAACAAGAAAAAAGAGAAGAATCTAATACTTGTTTTTTTTTTTTTTTAAAGATTTTATTTATTTATTTGAGAGAGAGAGACAGTGAGAGAGACCATGAGCGAGGAGAAGGTTAGAGGGAGAAGCAGACTCCCCATGCAGCTGGGAGCCCGATGCGGGACTCGATCCCGGGACTCCGGGATCACGACCTGAGCCGAAGGCAGTCGTCCAACCAACTGAGCCACCCAGGCGTCCCTAATACTTGTTTGATTTGTGGTCCAGATGTGGATATATGACAGTCCTAGGCATCAGGTATAGGAGGAGAAAAGCAGAGGAATGTACGCTTGAGCCCCAGTAGGTTGATACCTGATAAGAAGAAACCTCTATATCTGACACACACATTTGTTCTAATGAAAAATTAAAAAATCAAAAATTTTACATTGTTTAATGAGACTTAAATTTGTAAGATAATACCAGTGCTCAGCTATACAAACTTTATTTTTGTCTATGTGTCTACTGTATTTTAACATTTCTGTACTGTAAATGAGGTATTTCATGATGACCAATTACTCAGTCTGACTTCTGATACCAGATGGTTCATAATCTCCTAGCAGTGAAACACAATTACCTCCTCACCTAAATATTTCAGGTATTAGAAATTATAATCAAGGGGCGCCTGGGTGGCTCAGTGGGTTAAAGCCTCTGCCTTCGGCTCAGGTCATGATCCCAGGGTCCAGGGATCGAGCCCCACGTGGGGCTCTCTGCTCAGCAGGGAGCCTGCTTCCCTCTCTCTGTCTCTGCCCGCCTCTCTGCCTACTTGTGGCCTCTGTCTGTCAGATAAATAAATAATCTTTTTTTTTTTTTAAAGGAGAAAAGAAAGCATAATCAAAATCTTTTCAGTAGGTGCTTAAATCACAATTGTAAGTTTTCCTCAAATAAATGAAATAATTAATGGGTGAGTGGAGCCAGGAAGTGTTTCTTAACTATATGTAACTGTATTAAGCAAATACGTAAGACAGATAAAAGGATCCCAGTAATCTGTATATAGACCTGATATACATAAATTTCTTTTTCAATGCAAGCATCAACCTAAATTATTAAGAAACCAAAAGGGTTATCACTGATCCTTTACAGTTGCCCAAATTGGGGTTTGTTACGTGCACTCAAGGATTAACTTCCTATGTCTACACTGTGTGTGGCTTTGGTTTTATTAATAATCTGATGCATATTAGAAGTGAACTCATCCACATCAAGGTCTTACGTATTTTCTTGACATCCACTAAATCTCAAATAAAGCAGAAGTGTGGAACATTGTTAAGTCTCTTCTTCATCCTTACTCTCAATTCCCCTTCGATAGTCTTCCTTTAGATGTGACTGATCATTTCTCTGTTTGATTTAGGATATAGTCCTCTCTCAAAAATTATCACAGAGGTCTTTCAACTATTGTTTCTGAAGCCTACCTTATCTGCTGCATATGTTATACTATCTTCAATGATTTTTTTTTTTAAGATTTTATTTATCTAGTTTAGAGAAGGAAACAGCATGAGCAGGGTAGGGGAGAGTATCAAACTTTCTTAGCTCTAAGATTGCATCCCAACTTGGGGCTCAAACTCACAACCTTGAGATCATGACCTAACCTGAAACTTCAGTGACATTTTGAATAGAGACATTTGTCATGCCTGTTCCCCTTGGGAAAAAAGGTCTTACATGTTTCTACTATCAGTAGCAATCCAGACTCTTTTCATGGTGTCCCACTGTGTCTTCCTCAGTTTGTAGCCATTATAATGTGAAAAAGAAGCCATTCGTTTTAGACAACCAGTTGCCCACTTACTGATATTTGAAGCTGTCAGCACAGGACCTTATTCGTAGTATGCACCTTATGTTTGTTGTTATAGAAACTTTGGTTATACAGACTTGTTGCACTGTGTCAACATCTCCTCTTGCCACTAGGAACCCTGTCTTGATTTACTCCAGGTGCCAGTACAACTGAATAAATACAACGTGGGGTGGGTTCTTCTCTTTAGCAACATGAGCACTTTTCCTCTAATACCATTTAGATTTCTAACTACTTATAACATAGAACTTGAATTTCAAAAACTAAATTAAAGCATAACAATGACCAGTAATTCAGGTTTTTTAAGAAACAACCCATGTGATTTTCTGTGATAGCTCTTTTACTAGGGTAAGTATGAGTCTTACGTCAACTGCACATCGGCAATGATTGATGATTCGTTTTCATACCTAAGACTCATGTCATTATGAAACAACTTTCATGGACTGTCTTTTCCTGTAGGAGAAAAACCTTGAAGATAATTTACAGAGTTTGGCTACACGATTAGCTCCAATTTATAAGCAGTATGCTCCTGTTGCTTATCAAAACCAGGTATGTTTGGGGACCGTGTATGCAGTGCTCTTAAATGTGGTTGAAATTTCTATATAAGCCATATAGGAAATGGCTTCATAGGAAAGCTTCAGATTTGAACTTGAGTGTATATCTATTTTTACAGAACAGCTTAAAAATGATCCAGCCTGGATGTGTCTGGCTGGCTAGTGGGTAGAGCATGTGATGTGACTCTTGACCTCAGAGTCATGACTTGGAGGCCAATGTTGGGTGTCGATATTACTTTACAAATATTTTTTTTAAGAATAAAAAAGTTATCTAGCCAGTTTTTAAAAGACTTCCTGTTATGACAATTGAATTAAAACTGCAGAGTAACAGAATTGATTAATTCTAGAAATATAATTTCTAAAACAGGAATGCATGATTGGTTCAGTGCAAGAAAATCAGTGTAGTATACTAACTACATTAATAAAACAGATGACAAAACCACATGTTCTCCCTAGAGATAGAACACATTTAACAAAACCCAACACCTTCATGATAAAAGTAGTTAACAAAATAGCAATAGAAAGGAATTGCCTTGGCCTAATAAAGGGTATCTACAAAAACCCACAGATAATATCGTAATTACCAAAAAAGGACTAAAAATTTTTTTGCTTAATATCTGGAACAAGATAGAATCTACTCACCATTTCTTTTAACATTTTGCAAGAGATTCTGTTAAAAACAAGTTGAACAGGGGTGTCTGAGGGGCTCAGTCATTGAGCATCTGCCTTTGGCTCAGGTCATGATCCCTGCAGGATCCCACATAACAATGCAGGATCAAGCCTCACATGGGGCTCCCTGCCCTGCAGGAAGCCTGCTTCTCCCTCTTTCACTCCCCCTGCTTGTATTTCCCTCCTGCCCCCTCTCTGTCAAATAAATAAATAAGAACAAGTTGAACAAATTCAGAGTCAAAAAGGAGATAAAATGATCTCTACTAGCCAATGGTACGATCCTATGTGTGGAAACGACTAAGGGATACACTTACATACACACTCACTATTACTGCTAACAAATGAGTTTAGCAGGGTTTCAGGATATAAGATCAATATGCAAAGTCATTGTTTTTTCTATATACTAGCGCTAGGCCATCCAAAAATAAAAATAAGGAAAAACTAGGTTGTCAAAATTTCTAAATTTCTGTGCTTCAAAGGACATCATCAAGAAAATAAATGAGGGGTGTGGGAAATGAGGAGATGATGGTTGGGGGTACAATCTCCCAGCCATAAGATAAATAATATTTGGGCATCTGTCGCACAGTGTGGGGACTATGATTTACAGTACCATATCATAAACTTAGAAATTTTTAAGAGATCTTAAGTGTTACCATGACATACACAACATAATCCTTACTTTGTAAACGGATTGAAATCTTACCTAACCTCATTGTGGCAGTCGTTTTGGAAGACATATTTGTATGCAGTCATCACAAGTAGAAAATTAGTGTTAATGATCTGTTCATTTTAGACATAACCAGAAATCTAGATTTCTTAGATCTTTATTTCTGTTATCATGAATAACATGCTCTCTGTTAATTGCTAACCTTTGGTTTTAAAGAGAGTTATAAATTCAGTTTCTATATTGACTCATGAACATATGTATATAAGTTTACCTACTTTTCATAGACATTGAAACATCACATGTGCTTCATGCACTATAGTAGTCTCTGTTCCTCCTGGAATAATTTAGGCTCACATATGCATCTCTAACGGGTGCTGTCGTCAGCCTGCCATCAGTCACAGCCAGTCATTGTCATTTTAATTTTTTTTTTTTAGATTTTATTTATTTGTCAGAGAGAGGGAGAGAGAGCGAGCACAGGCAGACAGAATGGCAGGCAGAGGCAGAGGGAGAAGCAGGCTCCCTGCTGAGCAAGGAGCCCGATGTGGGACTTGATCCCAGGATGCTGGGATCATGACCTGAGCTGAAGGCAGCTGCTTAACCAACTGAGCCACCCAGGCGTCCCAGTCATTGTCATTTTACCTGATGTCCTTCCATACTCTTCCTCCTGAATGTTACTGAACTGCCCATCTATTTTATCACACTACAGTCAAAAATCTCTGACTTAAAACATAGAATTAGTTTAGATACATGGTCAGGAAGTGATTTTTACTCTTTACGAAAGGTGATTCTTTCTGGCTGTTAAAACTGTGTCGTACATTTCTCTCTTTAGGTAGAATACGAACATGTGGCCCGAGAATGTCGTCTTGGTAGCAAAGAAGGGCGTCCTTTCTCTGGAGTCACCGCTTGCCTCGACTTCTGTGCCCATCCTCATAGGGACATTCACAACATGAATAATGGAAGCACTGTGGTATGTACCTGGGTGGCTTTTGATCCTAGAAGGTCCATAGCTGTGTGCTTAGGCTGAGCTCCTGAAATAGGACGATTGTTAAAAATCCTGTTTTATGTTCTGCGCCACATACTGTGTAATATCAATGCTATTAAGTTATTGTCGATATACTTGCACAAAGTTACAGAACTGGCCTTAGATGTTTTGTTGAAAGTCTTGGATCATTGTGGTGTGGTTGCTAGGAGGCAGGAGTACAATTCTGTGCCATCAAACTGTGTAGGTAGGAAGTTAAACAACTTACAGTTTTTTGTTTTTGTTTTTTGCCTTCTGTGCACTTCAGGGTTGTTGTGAAGGAACTATGCCAAACATATCATCTTTTTTGTGTGTGTTTGTTCTTAGTGCCAGTATATATGTGTAAAGTTACGTTAATATGCCAGCATTGTCAGAAATATTTGCATTGAGCTGTGCAGAGTTAGGCTTACAGACATGAAAAGAATTAAATGTCCATAGCATGAAGTCAATCAAGAGATGTTTCAGTTAGTTGAAAGATACTGGGAGCAATCATGCAATAGTCCTTTTGTAAATGGAATGGATTTGCTTCCAGTCCTTTGTTGTCTGGCCAATAAAGTCTAGGAATGATAGATTAAGGAGCACCCTCCCCCCCCCCTTTTTTTTTTTTTCGTTTTTCTTAATCTTTCTTCTCCACTCTTGTTGATTGTAGTGTTTGACCCATCAGTGTTATTTTCAAATGCTGAAATATTATATTCTGTCCGGGTGAATCTTTGCCAGAGCGTGGTTCATTGTCATTGCTTGGCTAGTACATTTTACCTGATTTGCTTCCTTACAGACTATCTGTGCTCAGGCTGAATTAGGTTCAGAATCAAACTAAATTTTGGTTCCACTGCTCTCGTGCTTCTCCTTGTGCATTACTCTGCTGTCTCTTCTCCACTGCTCTCCTTTATGCCGGGAGGCTCGTTCCCAGAACCTGACAGAACTCCAAATTTCCCCATCTCTGAAACCCTGAATTCTTCAAATGAGGCTGCAGTTCCCTTTTCACCCTCCCTGCTGCCTCCGTCCTTCTAATTATGCTCCTCATATCTACTCCTTGTCACCTTCTTAGGCCCCCTGCGAACAAATAAACTGATTAAAATAAACATTTATTGGTGGAAGAGTCTACTTTTTAACACAGTTACTTTAAAATTACTGATAATACCCAAGGTAATTCAGTATTTCAAGTCTCGCTGGTAAACGTGATTATAAATATTGAGAAAATATCGTGATTTTTAAAACTTTATCTTACTTTCCCGTCTATATTCATCAAGTCTATTGACCTTACAATCAGGCAGTTTTATTTCTTCTAGCATCGTAGAAAGAGCCTTTAGCTCTAGGAGAAATGTTTTTAATAAAAATAATGAAACCATTGGATATATTTTTGTTGGCTCTTGAATCACCCTTGAAAATTAATGACCACTAAGATACTAATCTGTGAAGAAAAATGTGAATATTAGGTATCAAGTCAGGAATTTTCTGTATGTAGTTCTGTAGTTTAATTCTCTATAATGAATAAAAATAACTTTTTAAAGTCAGGAGGACTGAGGTAGGTTATATTTCAAGACCGAATTTTCCTCAGATGTCTCATTCACATGCAAAAGAAAGGTGGGTAACTTACTGGCACGTTCCTAGCCAGAATAGAAGCAACATGAAGCAGAAAGAGAAAATTTATCAAAATGAAATGTTCAATTTTTTAAAACTATTCAAATTTTTAAAAATAAGTAATTTTTTAAAAGAATAAAAAATCAAATTTAAAAATAAAGCTATTAGAATATAAGTCCTGCTGGAGAGAGAAATCTCTTGTGCACCTTTTATTTCATTAATATCTCTTCCATTCATTTAGTGAAGAGAAAAATCACCCTGACATGGGGGGAAATGCGGGAAAAAAAAATCTATATAATCTATAGATAAATTCCACTTATAAGCAGAAGTGAAGAAATCCTAAAGTAAAACAGCAAATTGGAAAATTCTTCATAATTAAACCCCCTCTACACAATGAATGAGACATTATTTAAGAAATAGGGAAATACATAGGATAAAATAATATCTTCTTAATACTTAATATTTTATATGAACGCTATGGACAGTCCAGTAGATATTCCCTAACTTGGGCAATGAAGTAAAATGGAATGTAACAAAAGCCCTAATGTTTAAAATATAGGAGTTTGGGGCTGCATGACTGGCCAGTTGGAATAGCATGTGACTTGACCTTGGTGTTGTGAGTTTGAGCCCCACACTGGGGCTAGAGTTTACTTAAAAAGTACTATAAAATGCATAAATGTATATAATACCATTGACTTATAAGATCAACTCAAAATTATATTGGTCTTCTTACAAACAGTTGATAAATTCCTAGAATTGAAGCTTATCGAGTGACTTAATATGTATTCTTTATCCAAAATCACTATACCAGCAGTAACCCACTGGAAAACAGAATGAGACTACAGACCCTTTTGACAATGGCAACAGTTAGAAGGTAGAAATGACTGTGATGAACGTGCAGGACCTATTTCATGTTTTCTTTCTGTCAGGTTTGTACTTTAACAAGAGAAGATAACCGCTCCTTGGGGGTTATCCCTCAGGATGAGCAGCTCCACGTTCTACCGCTCTACAAACTCTCAGACACAGATGAGTTTGGCTCTAGCGAAGGAATGGAAGCCAAGATCCAGTCTGGGGCCATTGAGGTGCTTGCTCCCCGCCGTAAAAAAAGAACACGTTTTACCCAGCCAGTTCCTCGTTCTGGGAAGAAGAGGGCAGCAATGATGACAGAAGTTCTCGCACATAAGATAAGAGCTGTGGAGAAGAAATTCATTCCTCGGATCAAGCGCAAGAATCACGGGACAACAAACAGTAGCAAGGCTTCATCGCTGCCGCTTTTAGGTGAGGCCTGTGGATGCTCCTTAGTTTCTGTGCACAACTCCCATTGGCCAGAGGGTTGGGACTTGCCTTTGCACTTCATTTCCTCTCTCTTTTATCTTTGCCGCTCTCCTAGGCATGAGGCATTCTGGGGAAAAAAGAAAGAAAAAAAGAACCCAACCTAAGATCAGATATCAATTCAGTTAGATAGTTATTTTTAAATCTCCTTGGTTTTTAATAGAGGTTGTTTTAGAGTTTAAAATAAGATACTGACTACTTTCACATACACAATTTCTCTGTACTGGCCAAAACTCAGAGTCAACCAGAAAGTGGCCCCTCCTTATTTCTTGGTATTTTTTCTAGTTATGGTGTTTGTTTTGTTTTGTTTTGTTTTGTTTTAAAAAACATGTTTTTATTATATGTTCCCCATCTGTTTGGAAGCCTTAGTCCTCCTCCTTGGCATATGTGATCACTTCCTTGAAGTCTTCCTCAGTGAAGTTTAGCATCAATTTAAGTAAGGCAGTCAGCAGGTATTACCGAGCACCCCTTTGTGTGGTTGGGGGTGTTGGGAATGTATCGGTGAAAGATTAGAGGGAGTGCTGTGCAAGCAAACCAGTTGAATATGTTTGCTAGAGAGTCATTTGCTGAGAATGAGGAATTAGAGTCAAGGCCTCAAAGCAATGAACATCATGACTGAATTTTATTTGGAGAAATAGCATTCCAGGCAGAGTAAATGGCA
This sequence comes from Mustela nivalis, assembly GCF_964662115.1. Classification (NCBI taxonomy): domain Eukaryota; kingdom Metazoa; phylum Chordata; class Mammalia; order Carnivora; family Mustelidae; genus Mustela; species Mustela nivalis. The sequence goes on from NC_139021.1 coordinate 130,835,994, forward strand.
GATGTAAAGGTCAGGAGGGAAGAATTTGCCTGGAACACTTGAGGCAAGCAAGGAGGCCAGTGTGGCTGATGCGGAGCAGGAAATGGGAAGAGCAGGAAGTAAATCAGAGGGGGAAGAGGGTGTCCGAGCGGCTCATCTCAGGCTTCGTTGACTGCTGTTGACGTTATTGGATATCTCAGAATCTAGAAGGGCTGGAGCACCTGGCTGGTTTATTTGGTGGAGCATGTGACTCTCGGTCTCAGGGTTTTCAGTTCAAGCCCACATTGGGTATAGAGATTACATAAAAATGAAATTTTAAAAAAAGGCAGAGAAGGGCTATAACCTGACTGAAACCTAACATTCTGCTTACTGGGTTGAAACCAGAAAACAGTAGGCAGAGAACAAACAGTAGGGTGATGGTATAGAGGCCATTCTAACAGCTCAGGAGAGAGGTGATGGAGCTTGGACCAGATTGGCTAATGAGAAGAACGTGAGAAATGTCTGGTTCTGGATGTTTTCAAGGTAGAGTCAACAAGATGTCTTATAAATCTGGAATGTAGACAAAAAAAGAAGTGTATGTGTTTATCCTGATATTGGTCTGAAGGACTTGGAAAGATGGGGAAATCACCGAAGGTCATGAGAAAAGGGGAGAAAGGGATAGATTTGGAAAGATACAGAGGGAAATCAGAAGCTCACTTTTGGACATGTCAATTTCTTTCTTTTTTTTTTTTTTTTTAAGATTTTATTTATTGGACAGAGATCACAAGTAGGCAGAGCGGCAGGCAGAGTGAAAGCGGCGAGGCAGGCTCCCTGCCCTGATGTGGGGCTCGATCCCAGGACCCCAAGATCATGACCTGAGCCGAAGGCAGAGGCTCAACCCACTGAGCCACCCAGGCGCCCCAACATTTTTAATACAGAATAATTCTTATTTCATCTATATCCTTATCCAGGCGCCACCCCTTCGAAATTTTTTATAACAAATTGCAGAAGTTGGGACACCTGGTGGCTCAGTTGGTTAAGCAGCTATCTTTGGCTCCGGTCATGATCCCAGCATCCTGGGATCAAGTCCTGCGTCAGGCTTCTTGCTCAGTGGGAAGCCTGCTTGCTTCTCTGTCTGCCTCTGTCTGCCACTCTGCCTGCTTGTGCTCTCTTTGACAAATAAATTAAGGGGAAAAAATCTTTAAACAAATTGCAGAATTCTCATCATATTATCAATTACCTCATCAGTATGTGTCACTAAAAGATAAGAAATGATAAGAACCACAATACCCAAAACAAATAAATCAAATAATGCCTTAATACCAATCAGTGCTCACACTGCTCCGTCTGTCTCCTAAATGATTTTTCTTTGACATTTTGGTATGTTTAAATCAGTATCCAAACAAGGTCACACATTCCAGTTTGTTGGTATGTCTCCTATACCTTTTTTCATTTAAAGCTTGCTTTTCCTATTTTTCCTTCTTTTTTCTTTTTTACATATATCAGAAACCATTATCCTATGGAGACAAATTCAGCTTCAGTTTTTAAAACTCTTAACTATTTGCTCACTTCAGCAGCACATATACTAAAATTGGAACCATACAGAGAAGATTAACATGGCCCCTGTGCAAGGATGACACGCAAATTCATGAAGCATTCCTTAAAATAAATAAATGAATTAAAAAAACAAAATAAAAACACTTAACTATGGGGACACCTGGCTGGCTCAGTAGATAGAGCGAATGACTCGATCTTGGACAAGATGGCGAGTGGAACCCCATGTTGGATGTAGAGCTCACCAAAGCAAAAACAACAAACCAGGGGCGCCTGGGTGGCTCAGTGGGTTAAAGCCTCTGCCTTCGGCTCAGGTCATGATCCCAGGGTCCTGGGATCGAGCCCCGAATCGGGCTCTCTGCTCAGCAGGGAGCCTGCTTCCTCCTCTCTCTCTGCCTGTCTCTCTGCCTCCTTGTGATCTCTGTCTGTCAAATAAATAAATAAAATCTTTAAAAAGAACAACAACAACAAACCAGAAAACAAAAAAACAATTGCTGTGGCATGGACACTGGCTCATTTCTACACTCTATTTTTGTTGTTGTTGTTGTTGTTTTGTTTTTTGTTTTTTAATTTTTTTTTTATTTAAAGATTATTTATTTATTTATTTGACAGGGAGAGATCACAAGTAGGCAGTGAGGCAGGCAGAGGGGTGGGGGAAGCAGGCTCCCTGCTGAGCAGAAGCCTGATGTGGGGCTCCATCCCAGGACCCTGGGATCATGACTTGAGGCAGAGGCTTAACCCACTAAACCACTCTTGTTTTTTTTACATCAGGAAACACATTATCTGATGGTATCTCTTTTTGTGATGTTAAAGCAGATTCATGGTACAGGGGTTGTCAACATGATTCACTGATTATAATGTTCCCTAGGAGCTTTTTACCTGATGGTTTTAGAAACACTTACTATAATGTTCTATATTCTTTATTCCATCAGGCGTAACACAGTCTACCGTTCTTTATCCATTTGTTAGGCGATCTCTTAAAAAGAAATACTGTCCTTACCAAGAACTTATTAACTCTGAGGTGCGGGTCATATTGAGAAATTAGAATAAGTGCTTGGCAATTTGACTTTACTCTCCACTTTTCAGAATACAAGTTAATTTCTAGGCATCTTCCAGTGTGTTCAATTTCTTTTTCATTTAGCATCATTTTGATCTCGTGTTTTTTATTTTTTGTTATTTTATTGGCAGTATTTATAGTTCATTATTATTTATAATTTATATTTCAGTGCACATTATATAGGGTTATTTTCCCCCCCAATTAAATATGAAAATGCTTTTTAAAGTCCTCAAATTGAGGCGTGCCTGGGCGCTCAGTTGTCTGCTTTCGGCTCAGGTCATGATCCCAGGGTCCTGGGATCGAGCCCCATATCTGGCTCCCTGCTCAGTGGGAAGCCTGCTTCTCCCTCTCCCCCTCCCACATCCACTGCTTGTGTTCCCTCTCTATCTCTCTCTGCCAAATTAATAAATAAAATCTTAAAAAAAAAAAAAAAACAAATAAACCCTAAAAGAAAAAAATCCTCAAATTGAAACCAAATATCCTTCAATTGTCCCATCTTTCATCAGTAGAAACCCATCATGCTGGCTTCTGAACTTTTTGTCATGACCCCAGTTGTTTTTGAGAGCTTCCTTAGCTTCTGTTCCGACAGGATGTTCTAGGCTCATCTGATATAATCCTGCCCAGTATATAAATTCAGCCATCTCTCTGGGGAGTCTAAAGAAAAAAATACAGCTTGAATTTATACTGAAACTCCACATTAGAGTTACAGGGTATTCCTTAACCTTAGTTTTTATTGTTGTTGTTGTTCCTGCTGCAAGGAGAGTTGGCTTATTTTGCGTTTTGTAAGATGAGAGAAACAATGGTGCAGACATTTATATAATGCTAGGAAAGATTCAATAAATAGATAGTGATGAGGCAAGGCAGAGAGAATTAGCATTCCTTTTTGCTTGTTAGCTCCATTCACAAATACTTAGTTTGATTTATTTATAGCTTCCCGTGCCTGGTTCCACGCTGCCTGTAAACAGCATTCTTATCATTTTCATCTTGTCATTCCCTCATAGCATCTTCACAAGCTGTGTTTTCAGTAACATATATCCTGTTAGTAGTCCTCTGCACAATATTTGGCTTATAGCCCCTTGTCCTTTTATAATCTTACCCATAAGAATTTTTTTTATCTTATTTTTTTAAGATTTTATTTATTTATTTATTTATTTTAAAGAGTTTATTTATTTGACAGAGAGAGATCACAAGTAGGCAGAGAGGCAGGCAGAGAGGAAGGGAAGCAGGCCCCCTGCCGAGCAGAGAGCCTGACGCAGGACTCGATCCCAGGACCCTGAGATCATGACCTGAGCCGAAGGCAGTGGCTTAACCCACTGAGCCACCCAGGCGCCCCAAGATTTTATTTATTGATTTATTTGAGAGAGAGAGGTAACAATTGAGAGCACGAACAGCAGGGAGAGGGAGAAGCTCAGCTAGGAACCTGATGTGGGGTTTGATCCTGGGATCCTGGGATCACAACCTGAGCCGATGGCAGGCGCTTAACTGAATGAACCACCGGGGCACCCCATAAGAGCTTTTATTTTTTTTTAAAGATTTTATTTATTTATTTGACAGAGAGAAATCACAAGTAGGCAGAGAGGCAGTTAGAGAGAGAGGAGGAAGCAGGCTCCCTGCTGAGCAGAGAGCCGGATGCGGGACTTGATCCCAGGACCCTGAGATCATGACCTGAGCCAAAGGCAGCGGCTTAACCCACTGAGCCACCCAGGCGCCCCCATAAGAGCTTTTAAAATAGATTTATCCATTTCAATAAAAGACTCCTTACTTTTTTTATTCTCCCTCCCCTAACCCAAATCCCTCAAGACTCATTACTCTTCCTCCCCATGATTTATGTTCTGTTGACAACTTCTATAATAGATGTAACCACAGATTTCTTAATGTGCCACCCCTTGGGTTCCATGTACAAGTTCTCTTAAAAAATGAGAATTGGCAGGGTGCCTGGGTTGCGCAGTCGGTTAAGCTTCTGACTCTTGATTTCAACTCAGGTCATGATCTCAGCGTTGTGAGATCAAGCCGTGCATCGGGCTCCTCACTGGGACTCGAGCCTACTTAAGATTCTTTCTCCCTTTGCCACCTCTTTGCAACCCCCTAAAAAAAGAAAGAGAGAGGGGCGCCTGGGTGGCTCAGTGGGTTAGGCCGCTGCCTTCGGCTCAGGTCATGATCTCAGCGTCCTGGGATCGAGTCCCACATCGGGCTCTCTGCTCAGCAGGGAGCCTGCTTCCTTCTCTCTCTCTCTCTCTGCCTGCCTCTCAGTGTACTTGTAATTTCTCTCTGTCAAATAAATAAATAAAATCTTTAAAAAAAAAAAAGAAAGAGAGAAAGAGAACTGAGGCACTTGGCTGGCTCAGTTAGTGGAGCATGAGACTCTCCATCTCAGAGTTGAAAACCCACATAGGGCTCTCTGCTCAGCAGGGAGCCTGCTTCTCCCTCCCCCTTTGCCTGCCTCTCTGCCTACTTGTGATCTCTCTCTCTCTATCAAATAAATAAAGTCTTTTATTTTTTTTATTTATTTATTTTAAATAAGAGACTCTTTTTTTTTTTTTAAGGATTATTTATTTATTTATTTGTCAGAGAGAGAGAGAGAGAGAGAGAGGGGAGCTAGAGCGAGCACAAGCAGACAGAGTGGCAGGCAGAGGCGGAGGGAGAAGCAGGCTCCCTGCCAAGCAAGGAGCCCGATGTGGGACTCGATCCCAGGACTCTGAGCTGAAGGCAGCCGCTTAACCAACTGAGCCACCCAGGCGTCCCAAATAAAGTATTTTAAAACAAAGTAAAATAGGGGCGCCTGGGTGGCTCAGTGGGTTACAGCCTCTGCCTTCGGCTCAGGTCATGATCCCAGGGTCCTGGGATCGAGCCCCGCATCGGGATCTCTGCTCAGCAGGGAGCCTGCTTCCTCCTCTCTCTGCCTCTCTGCCTACTTGTGATCTCTGTCTGTCAAATAAATAAATAAATAAAATCTTTAAAAAAAAAAAAAAGTATAATAAAATAAAAGTGAGAATTATCTTGGTGCTGGCTTAAGCAGCACATATACTGAAAGTGGGACAACACAGAGAAGATTATTAGCATGGCCCCTGTACAAGGATGACCTACAAATTCGTGAAGTGTTCCATGTTGTATTTTATTTACTTTTTTAAGCTTTTCATGTTTAAAAAGAGAGAAAAAATTATCCTGTCTCCAGTGTATTGCGTTATGTTAGTTTCAGGGGTACAATATATTACATGTGTTTGCTATTATATTGTTAATTACTTTAAAACATGGCCACATTTTCTATTTCTGGTCCTAAAATCTGCTGCTTTTGCTCGAGCAGAAATTTTTTAGAACCTCAAAACAGGAAGAATGTCCTCAAGAAAATGTTTCCATTTGATATGAGGTTTGTGTGGTTATGTTTGAACAGATTACCCACAATGGCCGATGTGGTAATAAAGATCTTCCTAATCAGTGAGAAAGAAACAAGGCTTACATGCACCTGGTCTTGAGGGCCACAAATGACTTACTTCCCCTAAAATTTCTTAACGTGACTTCCCGTTGCCTAATAATTGAGTTTGCCAGTTACGCTGTTTTCTCGATAACTTAACTTTATTTTTACTTTTTTGAAAGTGAGATCATGCGATATATAAAGTGTATCTAAATATCTCTTTGGGTAGAAATACTGCTCTAGGTCATCCATGTTATTCCCTGCATTGTGTGTATGTTTTTAACATTTAACTTCATCGCCAACTAGGTCATTTCTAATCTCTTACTGTTTCAAACAATGGACATCCTTTTGGCTAAATCTTTGTGCTTATTTATATTATTTGCAAGGGGAAGAATTCTTGAAGGAAAATTGTTGGGTGAAAAAGCATACCAGACGACGTGCAATTTTTAATGCCTGCTTGTGTGTTTGACTTAAAGGCAAGAGAACAAAACTGGCCGACATTGCCATCACCGATGTTTTGTTACATTATCCTTTGTATTTCTCTTTAAAATACTTTACTTAGAGACAGTTCCCAAAAGTAGTTTGTACTTATCTTCGCATTTGGTGTCCTTTTCTCTGTTTAGGGAATAAAACCGAAGCCTTGCAACTTGAAATAAAAAGTGAAACTGAACCCCATTTTATCTTCAAAGGTTCGGACAACACTAAAACCTACTCATTGACCCCATCCATTCCTCACCCACTGAAAGAGGCAAACATACCTCCAGGTTTCTCCTGGTCCCCTAAGACGGCGTCAGCCACCCCAGCTTCTTGTAAGAGTGATGCGTCCGTTCCCTACGGGTTTTCCGAAAGAAGTAGCAATCCCCACTGCACGGTGCCTTCTGCGAGACACAGCGGTGCTAATGCAGCTGCGGGGGAATGCACTGGAATTGCACAGCCTGGCGAGGTGGTTTCTCTGCCCACGCTGCCCGCTCCCGTGGCAGACACCCTGGTTTATTCTGAGCCGCCCACTGGTCTGTCTGAACAGCCACCTTCCAGTCACCCAAGCCAGCAGCCCCCCTGCACCACCTGCCCCCATGACCTGGCGTCCTCTCTGGTGGAAGACGACGAGCAGCATTCTGATGCCGACGAGCCTCTGTCCGACGACGCCCTGTCCGACGACCCCCTGTCCCCCGCGGAGGAGAAGCTGCCCCACATCGATGAGTATTGGTCAGACAGCGAGCACATCTTCCTGGACGCCAACATCGGTGGGGTGGCCATAGCGCCTGCCCACGGCTCGGTTCTGATCGAGTGTGCGCGGCGGGAGCTTCACGCCACCACGCCGGTCGAGCACCCGAACCGGAACCACCCCACTCGCCTCTCCCTCGTTTTCTACCAGCACAAAAACCTGAATAAGCCCCAACACGGTTTTGAACTAAACAAAATTAAGTTTGAGGCGAAAGAAGCTAAGAATAAGAAAATGAAGGCCTCAGAGCAGAAAGACCAGGCAGCTAGTGAGGGTCCCGAACTGTCCCCTGAAGTTAATGAATTGAACCAAATTCCTTCTCATAAAGCGTTAACATTAACCCATGACAATATTGTCACCGTGTCCCCCTATGCTCTCACACATGTTGCAGGACCCTATAACCATTGGGTCTGAAGGCTTTTCTCCCCTTCTTAATGCCTTTGCTAGTGCAGTGTATTTTTTCAAGGTGCTGTTAAAAGAAAGTCATGTTGTCGTTTACGTATCTTCATCTCACCCATTTGAAGGCTGAGGTAAAAAAACAAAACAAAAAAACAAAAATGGGGTGGGTATTTCTTAACTGTGACTATATTTTGACAATTGGTAGAAGGTGCACATTTTAAGCAAAAATAAAAGTTTTATAGTTTTAAATACATACAGAAATGTTTTGGTTAGGCGTTAACCTTGATAGAATCACTCAGTTTGGTGCTTTAAATTAAGTCTGTTTACTATGAAACAAGAGTCATTTTTAGAGGATTTTAACAGGTTCATGTGCTATGACGTAAAATCAAGACACAGTGTTAACTCTACACAGCTCCTGGTGCTTACCCACATCAACAGTTAAAAATAAGCTGCATTATTATTTCATGGTGCCATCGTTCCAACATCTTCCAATCATTGCTAGAATATCGGCATATTCCTTTGAAATAAACCAATGAAATGTTTTCTCTCTCAAAATATCTCTCCTGTATAAAGTAATTCATTATTGTTAATAATGGTTGGAGGCTGTTCATAAATTGTAAATATATATTTTAAAAGCACTTTCTATTTTTAAAAGTAACTTGAAATAGTATAGTATAAGAATCTTATTGTCTATTGTTTGTGCATATTTGCATACAAGAGAAATCATTTATTCTTGCTGTGTAGAGTTCCATCTTGTTAACTGCAATATGTATTCTAATCATGTATATGGTTTTTTTTTAATGTGTCCTTTCTCATGCAAATATTAGCTACTTATATAAAATAGTTAGAACATGCAAAAATCGTTAATTTTCTCTAAAATTGGGATTAGGAAGCATATCACCAATATCGATTAACATTTTATTTGGAACTAAGTAAGCGTGGTCTCTTCTGATTTATCAAGCAACAGTGGCCCTAATTTCACTTTCACCCCAGCTTTCTCAAAATACTCATGAAAGGTTTGTCCAAAAGGAGATGGGACATCGTAGGATTCAGAAGAGTCAAATGCTTCTAAAGTTTCAAGGTGATAAAATACAAAAATTAAGTAGCAAGAACCCGACCCATTCCAAATTGCCTTATTTGTTTTGGTACAGAATAAGAATAAAATTCCCATAGAAATCTTGTGAAAACAAATCCCCTATTGTTGTCACACATCCACACATCCCAGACAGTAGGAGTGGTAATCTAAGTATGGTATTGCCCATAAAGAGCTAATCCAAAGTAGTTTATCTAAGCATATTAGTATTAGGGAAATAAAAACTCATCTTCTCTGATACTTGCCTGTGTTCTAGGTAACAGGAAAATAGGCATTCCGTTTAAGTTAGCCCTCCCGTATTTTTTCCCATTACTTATTGGCTCATTTTATAGCAAAACAAAAGGAATTGGCCAAACAAAATGTTTAGAGCAAGAAATTTCAGTGAAATACTTGATTCTATTTAAAATGCAGAGGTGCTATAACATTCAAAGTGTCAGATACCTTGGGAGTGTGGAAAACCTAAATAATGGTGCTTCTCCCTTGGGAATGCCATAGGAAGCCCACAACTGCTAACACTCAACAATTTTGGTGCAAAAGCAAACAGTTCCAGCAAGCTCTAAAAAAAAACTCATTGTAACTTATATTAAAATAATATATGGTGCAAAGTATCAGTTTCAAGCTTTTGACTAGTCCAACTAAAGGAATATGAAGGGATTGTATATAACAAATACCATTGGTAGACCATCATCTTGTACAAGTAGATTTCTGCTTCTTGAATATGTAAAATAGGGTGATTCATTGACTTGTTTTAGTATTTTGTGTGCCTTAGATTTGCGTTTTAAAACATGTATATTTTTGTGAGCCTAAGGTTTCTTATACATATAAGTATATAAATAAGTGATTGTTTATTATTTCAGCTGCTTTGATAAGATATCTACTAGTATTAGACTATCAGGAATACACCCTTGTGATATTTCGTTTTAGATATTAGGCCTTAGCTCCCACTAGAAATTCTCTCACCAGATTTAATGAATCAAGTTTTAAGACCCTTTATCCATCCACCCATCTTCCTTCCATTCAACACTTTCCGAAAGTCTGCAGAATTTAAATATTAGCTTTGGTTTTTCTTTGAACTGCCGCCCATGACACAGTATACGTGAAGAATTGAAATCCTAAAAGATGCTTTGGTCCATGCTTTTCAAAGAAACAACAAATTTCCTTCAAAAGAATCCATTGTTGGCAGGGCGGCGGGGGGAGGGGAGTGCCTGGTTGGCTCAGTTGATAGAGCATGTGACCCTTCATCTCAGGATCGTGAGTTCGAGCCCCACATTGGGCACGGAATCTATTTAAAACTGAAAACACAAAAAGAACAAAAAACATCCATTGTAATATATCTGCAGCAGTTCAAGTCAGTGTCACTAATTTTGAGGTTTCTTAACAACTGAACTTGAAGTGACAGTGTTACTTAGAGGAATCCTGGGAGTTGTGCATTTGGCTGCAGCTGCCCAAAGCCAGTACATGAAAATGTACCTTCTCAACTAAAATGTTTCCATTCCATTATTATAATTAACACCATCAATGTCCTGCCTCAACTGATAACCCCATGGTGGGAACCACATATGATTCCCACTTTGTTGGACTCTACTTCATAAATTAACAGTTCACCATCCCATTGTCTGCCCTGTGATTTTTTTTTTTTTTCTTTTTAAAAGCTCATGCTTATTCAGTGTTCTCCAGCATTGTGATTGTATGCTAGTGACACTGCTTTTAAGAAGCAAGGAAATAAATTTGTTTGAAATGACATTTTCACCAGAAAACTGGTCATCTAACATTATTTCTACACCTTCTATTATGTTTATCTATAGCAATCACCTTTTGTATTACCTGCTTTATACTACTCAAAATGAGTTTTTCAATATTCTGCCTTTGTTCATGGTATGATAATTGAATTAGTTGATACATGACCCCCCAAGTTAACCCAGCTGTCCATAATATGTTACAAACTTCCTAACTTCAATGAACTGCCTATTTTAGAAACCCACAAAATAAGCACGCTGCCCTTCAAAATCCCATTTCTAATGGCTCTCAGAGCATGGTTGAAAATTTTTTCTTTTTCTTATCAGCCTCACCTACATCTTTCCAGTTCATCCACAAAGTACGGAACACATCATGTCATAGACCTAATTGAAATATATTATTGGAAAGTGAGGCTAGCTGAAAATGTATAGCTGTAGGTAAATTTTTGCAACATATTAGCAAAATGTTTGCAGCTTAACCTTCCAACATTTTTGTTATGCAATCTGCATGTGGGTGAAATAATTTGTTAAATATAGAACTTCAACTAGATGAGATCCATAAGCAATTAGTTAAGACATAACCCCAATACATACTTAATTGAATGCATACCCTTGTATAAATGAGATACCAGTTCATACCAAGTAACCTACTTTCTAATATTACTGCTTCAGTGGACTCAGCTAATTATCCTTTATTCCACAATAGCATGTATGAAAATAACCCTAAACTACTTAAGTTTACTCTTTGAAACAAATTCAATTGAGATTTTTTTTATCTGGGACAAAGTTTTGACATTGCATGACAACTTCCACCAATAGTGGGCACAGGATTTCCTTCAAATGTACCTAGTAAATCAGTAGCTGTCATACGACTTTTTAATAATATATAGCTACCTTCTATTTCACAACTTCTTGATGCATGGAAATTTCTTTTTTGTCTAGAGTTAGTACAACTGTGAATTTTGGTCTTCTGGAAAAATTTATGATGAGAATTGTGAAATAATATGGTAGTGGCCTCTCACACCTTAGAAGTCACACAGTTCAATCACTGGGGCTCAGAGAGCAGTTGTTAATGTCAGTGTGTACTTATGTTTATAATGAGAGTTGAAACTATCAAGTGGAGGCCATTTTGTGTTATGGAGAACTAGAGGAAGCAAACTTGATTTGCTCACCCAGAGAGTATCTTATCACTGGGAAATAACCTGATTGTGGTACAAGTAAAAAATCAAAATGGCTTTTTATTTTTTCTGTTGGGTTTTGTTTTTTTCTGAGAGATTCAGGAAAACAAGACAAATGAAATTGAATCAAGATTCCCCTGCCTGCAGAGTTTCGTGGGCCTTGTGTGGGAAATCTAACTGACTTTTACCTATGATGCTGTCCTGTTAACTCATCCAACAAAATGTGGCAATAGTCTTATTTGCGATTTCAATAAAGAAATACCAAGTACTTATATAGTACAGGCTTTTATTTCCCCTGATACAAGTATTAGGCATATACAAGGAGTTAGAAAAAATGAGTGGTTGAAAGAATTGGGGGAAAATACCAATTGTATATATTACCTATGGTTGTACAGTCTATTCCCACCTCTTGTCAAGTTGGCCTCACAATGAAGTCTAATTCACTTTGATGTGATTGTCTACGTGTATTAGAATACTGTTTTATTGTGCACAGCTCTGAAACTTGCCCAGAAGTGTATTGAACCTGTAACTTCAACATCAACAGTAAGGTACCCTCAACCAGGTGATAGAATGAGTGCCCTGATTCCTAAAGAGTCTGGATTTACCCAGATCGAATTGTGCTTGGCATTGTGCTTTCATCTAATAGATTTAGAGAATGTGGCCATTCATGGCTCTGGAATGCAAGCCAGAGAATCAGCATGTCAGAAGCTAAATTTGTGCATTTTCTTAGAGTGTATTGAGATTTATTGGCTTTTTCCCCTTTTCTCATTTATAAAATAGAGTCTGAGTTACTCTGTTCATTTTGGAGATGATAAAATTGGCTTTTATGCAAGAAGACATCGCTCTTTTTGTCCACATTGAACTCTAGAAACTTGAATTCTCTGCATTCCAGTATCTCTGGATGTCTGTTTCAGTCCCTGTTCTTTCTGGGCACCCAATCAAATACCATTGTTTACTTCAAAAGGCATAAATTTTATTCCTTCGAGTAATGCAAAGGTTTTCCTTACTTGGCCACTTATAATGTTCACTTCTCCTTTAAGGGCCCCACAATGTGTTTCTCTATTGATAGTACGCAGTATTTAATTTTTCTGGCTTTAGAAGTACAATACTCATCTCTGCATTGTTGGCTATAGTTTTCCGATCCCTACTGTGATATCCATGATCTGCATGGGTCACAAGTTTTTCTTGTTTCTTCATGTCCCCTATAATTAAAGCAAAACTTAGTCTAAGGTAGGAATGTTATTATCAGATGTTAAACACATTACCTGATTTAACTGATCTATGTTTGAATGCAACTTGGGAAGCCCTTGTTTAAGAATATAAACCTAGATTTCCTAAAAATAGGAATTTTGTCCCTAGCAGCTGTTAGGAAAGGCATTCTTTCTCTCTTGTCTTGTTCATCAGAAAAAAATATCACAGCTATCAGAAGCATGTTCACTTTTGGAGAAAGAGTACTGAAAAGTAATTTTGTTTGTTCTTCATTTAGCTAAGTATAACTATCTTTGACCAGAATTTCTGCTTGTTACTCTTTTTTCATTTTACTGAAGCTATGATGTCACTCAGTGTACTTTTCTTTCTTTTTACAGTTTTTGATCCTTTCCTCTGATTTTCTTTAAATTAAAACTCTGTTGCTTCCCCTCTCTGTTCTCCCTCCATTCCCCATGACCCCTACGCAAATACACATGGCTCGTATTAAGAATAGCAGTGATCTTGGTCAAGTTGTCTTTTTCCTGTTTTCTAAAATCATGTTTCACAAATCCCTCATTGAATAATACCAAAAAGGATCATGATCTTTTATGTGGTCATTTCCTGTTAGAGGCAAATTCAGTTTTTAGAAAGAGATAGTGGTCACAAGGCCCGGTTAGCATCCACTTCTCTTTAACAATCCCAACAATATTTGTTTTGTTTTGTTGCGTTTTAAATCCCAACAATGTCTGACTCTCAACATGTTTATTAGTGTTTTGAGTGTTTTGCAAACACTTACATTAGAAGTTAAATGTTCTAGCACTATTTCTACATAGCTTTGTAATTTCTGTATGACGCATCATACTAATTATAAGTTGTCTGACCAGTGGCTTTGAATTAGGGACGGGTCTGATTTATACAGTAGACAATATTTTCTTTTCACATGTTTTGTCTCCCAGCCTAGTTTTGTGCATGGTATTTACTTCCCAGTATAAATTTACCCCTTTGGAATTTGGGTTTTGGCAATAATAGGAACTATTCTGTAATCTGGGTGAGAAAGGTTAAAAAAGAATGAACTGAAAGTCATTTAAGGAATTCTTAAAGATGGGATAAATCAGTTATCGGGAGTCATGAGTGTAGTAGGACAAAGTTCGGGGGCAAGGAGGAGGGAAAATCGTGTTCCTATCAGCAATCTGCAGGTTCACTCCACCAGCCCAACACCAAAACATACTTTAATAGCTCTTCTCCCCACCCCATGATAGTTTTATGTGAAAAATAGCAGCTCAAAATGAGAAACCATCGTGAATGCAAATATGGTAGTAAGAAAAATGATAATCCCTGTATTTTATATAATGTTGTAGCTTATCAAACTGCTTTACTGTGTGTCCCTTTTTCTTCCCAACACTGAAGGTTGGACAGATGTCCAAATGTTCCCATCTTACTGGTGATGGAAACCTGCAGATTGGCAAGAAGAGCAAATGGCGTGCTCCAAGTCATAGAGCAGGTCAACCCCTTGAGACCAAACCATTTTATAGCCGCAGACTACTGAAAGCATCTCTGCACCGTAAGCTATGACTTAGAGAGCGTTATTGAGTAAAAATTTTGTCAGATCTAATCTAAGAATAATGTAAAACCTACTTATTGTATGCAAAACATTCTTCTGAAGTATTTTGTTTCTACTATTTATTTAGCAGGTGGATTTTTTTTATGCATACTTTGGAAGGTCTCCCCAAATTCCCAAGACTTCTGCATTTTACGATTGAAATTAATGAAGCTTTAGTTTTTCCCTGTAAATAAGCTTTTCAATAAAGAATATCCCTGTACTACTAAAACAAAGGGAAACCTCAATAATGTTGGTCTTAAAAATATTATTTTTAAAAAGACTGAGATCACCAACTCATAATCCAAGTTTAATGTATTTGTTACATTGAAATGCAGGTTTCTAGAAGGGAATGTGCTGGGTAAGCTGACTATTTTAGTTCCCAGGTGCTCATGGTAAAAATGTAGACTTGTTGGCATCTCAAAAAAATAGTACTGTCTCCACTTATTTAAATTTGTTTTGTTTTGTCTTTTGTTCCACTTTGTTTACACATACCTTTGCCCAGAGAGTTAAGAAAAATAATGAGATGTATTTGTAAAGTTTTTGGTAAGCGCATTATAAATATAAAGAGGTGGGATACTTGATGCTGTTCGATCAGTACGTTATGGGTTGCTAACGAAAAACCCAAACTTCCCTAAATAGTCAAATAAATCCACTTTTGGTGATTTGGTTCAGTAACTGCCCATCCTCACCAAGGCCTCTTTGTGATATTATAAAATGGCTGGCCACATAGGACTTTACAAAAACAGCTCTTAAAAACAAAACAAAACAAAAAAAGACTAAATATTTTTTATTAATAGGTATGGTCTTTTTTTTTTTAAACTTCTATAACAGGTGCTTTAAGAGAAATATTTTTCCAGAAATGGTTTTATAGTAAAAAAGGGGGGGGCAGCTTTTGCATTGTGATGTATGGGTGGATAGTCATCTTTGAGTTACTTTCTTAGTAAGTGAAGTGTTCCCTGAAGAGAAACTCCTAAAACTACTCCACAGAAAGAAAAGCATTAGCTTCTAGTTCTTTCATTTTCTCTTGTGTTATGTGGTGACCTACCAAGTGGATTCATGTGCATATCAATACTTTGGCTCAAAGAAGACTGAATGCTTTTCAATAGTGGGAGTAAAATATTCACAGAATCTTCATCATGAGGAAATAGAGCAGTGCTGACTTTCCATAGATCATACCAATTTCACAAGTTAATATTCCTGTCTCTAGGTGACTTTGTCTCTCCTTAGGGTATATTTACTATTTATTTTGTACCTTTGATTTTTCGCTTTCGGGGATTATTTTTACCTATTGCAGTCCTACTGTATGAAATATCCCATATAATGAAATAAGTTAGTAAAGAAAAGATTTTAAAACTCCCCCAAATCTGGTTTGGGTTCTTAATATATGGGAGAAACAGTTTAAAGAAAAAGCACTTCACCATGCAGAAGGGAAAGAGAATATCTTAATTATGATGATTTCAATTCAGGATCAACATACAGTGCTCTGCATACAAGGGAACACTTACTAGCAGTACTTGAAGACTTGTGAGTTGGAATTGCATGTTACTTGAAAGACCTAATTAAGCTAAATTTTGGTGCACAGCAGTTGTACATGATTTCATGTTTATGTAGCAAAATGCATTGAAATGTACTAGTATTGAAACATACATGTAAAGATAGTTGTGGAAATTGTCTATTATATTTTCCTTGTGTGTCTCATTTATTTAGAGCACAAAGTTTCTTTTTTTTAAGTGTTCTAACTGAATAAGGCTAAATGAATACTGTAATTGAAATTATATTTTAAATCTTTGTCATGAGTTTTTAAAAAAAAATATTGCAAATTGTATCATTCCTGATTACACAGAACTTTGTGGGTGGTTTTAAATAAATTTTATACTTCTATTTTGCACCTGGTAGTCTAATTTTTCTTTCCTCTTCAAAAGAATATTTTAAAACTTTCATATCCAATAAAAATCACACATTTTTTTTTAAAGATTTTATTTATTTATTTGACAGAGAGAGATCACACATTTTTAATGGACTATCACACATTTATAAAGGACTATCAGATTTAATATTTAGAGATGTCCAATTGTGTGGGTTATGTTTAATATAAAATCAAGAGGACTACATTTATGGAATCCTTACTTTTTGTTTTGTTTTTGGGGTTTGTTTGTTTGTTTGTTTGCTTTGTTTTTTTAAGTAGGCTCCATGCCCAACGGGGCTTAAACTTACGAACCTCAGATCGAGAATCGCATGTTCTACTGACTGAGCCAGCCAGGTTCCCTTATAGAATCCTTATTGTGTACCAAACCCTTACATTTTATATAAACTATTTAACTTCCACAGTGATGCTATTCATTCTTTTTTTTTTATAAATTAAATTTATTTATTTTCAGCATAACAGTATTCATTATTTTTGCACCACACCCAGTGCTCCATGCAATCTGTGCCCTCTATAATATCCACCACCTGGTACCCCAACCTCCCACCCCCCCACCACTTCATTCCCCTCAGATTGTTTTTCAGAGTCCATAGTCTCTCATGGTTCACCTCCCCTTCCAATTTCCCCCAACTCCCTCTCCTCTCCAACTCCCCAGTGATGCTATTCAGTAAGGACTCTGATTAACCCCATTTTCCAGATTAATTCTGAAGCTTAAAAGTGGCTAAGATCGGGGCGCCTGGGTGGCTCAGCGGGTTAAAGCCTCTGCCTTCAGCTCTGGTCATGATCCCAGGGTTCTGGGATCGAGCCCCGCATTGGGCTCTCTGCTCAGCGGGAGCCTGCTTCCTCCTCTCTCTCTCTCTCTATCTCTGCCTACTTGTAATCTCTGTCTGTCATATAAATAAATAAAACCTTTAAAAAAAAAAAAGAAAGAAATTAAAAGTGGCTAAGATCATACCCCTAGTAGTTGGCAGAGCTTTAAGTCAATTTGGATTTAGACTGACTCATGCCCTCCCTTTGGTTTTTCATTATTTTAATAAACTTAATCCTGAACACAGTATGTTAACAGTATTTTAAATTTGACATCCTAATGTATTTACTAGAACCTGAGGTGAAAAAAAATAGGCTGATATTACAGCAAATATCACGAACTAATAAGTTACTTTATTTTATTTTTTTTAAGATTTTATTTATTTGACAGACAGAGATCACAAATAGGCAGGGAGGGAGGCAGAGAGAGAGAGGAGGAAGCAGGCTCCCTGCTGAGCAGAGAGCCCGATGCGGGGCTTGATCCCAGCACCCTGGGATCATGACCTGAGTTGAACACAGAGGCTTTAACCCACTGAGCCACCCAGGCACCCCTAAGTTATTTTAAATATATCTATGGAGCACCAGGGTGTCTCAGTCATTGGGCATCTGCTTTCAGCTCAGGTCTTGATCCCAGAGTCCTGGGATTAAGCCCCATATCGGGCTCCCAACTCTGTGGCAAGCCTGCTTCTCCTTCTCCCACTCCCCCTGCTTGTGTTCCCTCTCTCACTGTCTCGCTCTCTCTCTCCCTGTCTAATTAATTAATTAAAGTTTTTTAAAAATTCATCTAATCTGAGAGTGCCTGGCTATTTCAGTTGGAAGGACATGTGACTCCCAATCTCAAGGTTGTGAGTTCAAGCCCCATGTTCAGTGTAGTGCTTATTTTAAAAAATTAATTAATTGGGTGCCTGGGTGGCTCAGTTGTTAAGCTCTGCCTTTGGCTCAGGTCATGATGCCAGGGTCGTGGGATTGAGCCCAGCATTGGGCTCCCTGCTCAGCTGGAGGCCTGCTTCTCCCTCTCCTACTCCCCTGTTCGTGTTCCTTCTCTCACTGTGTCTCTCTCTGTCAAATAAATAAATAAAATCTTTTTTAAAATAAAATAAAAGTTAATTGGTTGATTGATTGATTAATGTAATCTGAAGCGCAACTCCCCTTCTTCCTCTAGTAATGGAAACAACTCCACCTCCCGACCAGATCTCCTCAGGTTTAGCAAGGCCACTGGAGATTACATTTTCCACCTTTTGCCTGATTAAAAGGGAGATCTGCAAGTTAGTCTGACCGTACAGGCATAGGCAACACACTAGGTAATGCCAGAACAGCAAAATACAAGGAACTTGGGTCCCTGGATGACCTACACCCCTGACCCACCTATCAAATTTGTTGCTACACAAGAGAAAAAGAGGTATTCTTTTCTATGATTTTGCTCCCTGCTAAACAGCTCAATGAATATCCCTCCTAAACAGCTCAATGAATATCCTAACTAAACATCCATCCTATAAGACAACTATCGTGTGTTGTTTTGTTTTTTATCTTCAGGCCAAATACACAGTTCCTTCCCTCTAGTGACATGGTTTCTAGATTATCTTAATGGTCTCTAGACAAAAGCCCATGTATGTATTTATTTATTTATTAAGTTGGCTCCATGGGATCCTTAACCAACTGAGCCACCCGGGAGCCCCATGTGATCTTTTAAAAGCTGAGCTCAGGGGCACCTGGGTGGCTCGGTGGGTTAAAGCCTCTGCCCTTGGCTTAGGTCATGATCTCAGGGTCCCAGGATCAAGCCCCACGTTGGGCTCTCTGCTCAGCTGGAGCCTGCTTCCTCCTCTCTCTCTCTGCCTGCCTCTCTGCCTACTTGTGATCTCTGTCTATCAAATAAATAAATAAAATCTTAAAAAATAAAAATCAAAAGGAAAAAAAGAGAGGCACCTGGATGGCTCAATCAGTTCAGCATCTGTCTTCTGCTCAGATCATGATATCAGGGTCCAGGGATCAAGCCCCACATCAGGCTCCCTGCTCAGAAGCAGCAAGTCTGATTCTCCCTCCTCTTCTGCCCTTCTCCCTGATTGTATGTGTTCTCTCTCTTTCTCTCTCTCTGAAATAAATAAATAAAATAAAATAAAAAGTAAAAAAGAGTCAAATTATTTTAATTGTATATTTTAACTAAATTTGTCCAAAATAATACCATTTTATTTTATTTTATTTTTAAAGACTTTATTTATTTGACAGAGACAGAAAGAGAGGGAACACAAGCAGGGGGAGTGGGAGAGGAAAAAGCAGGCTTCCCGCTGAGCAGAGAGCCTGATGTGGGGACTCAATCCTAGGACACCCAGATCATGACCTGAGCAGAAGGCAGACGTTTAATGATTGAGCCACCCAGGCTCCCCTCATTTTTTTTTTAAAGATATATTAATTTTTTTGAGACAGAGAGTGTGCACATGCAAGAGCAGGGGTGTGGAGAGGGACTCCTCAGGCAGAATCTCGGTTGAGTGAGGACCTGATTTGGGGCTTGATCCCAGGACCCTGAGATCATGACTTGAGCCAAAATCAAGAATCAGCCATTTAACTGACTGACCTACCCAAGTGCTCCCCAAAATAGTATCATTCTAACAGTAATGATGAAGTTTTTTGCATTAAGTCTTTGAAATGTAGTGTGTATTTTATATATGTAGTATATCTCCATTCAGAAGTTAAATTTTCATATGAAATACTTGATCTGCTTCATCAAATTTATTTGAAAAAGTAGATATGTGTACCAGAGTTATTCTAAACATACTTTTTTTTTTTTAAGATTTTATTTATTTAACAGAGAGAGAGAGAGAGATCACAAGCCAGCAGAGAGGCAGGCAGAACGAGAGGGAGAAGAGGCTCCCTGCCAAGCAGAGAGCCCGAGGTAGAGCTCGATCCCAGGACCCTGAGATCATGACCTGAGCCCAAGGAAGAGGCTTAACCCACTAAGCCACCCAGGTGCCCCTCTAAACATACTTTAAAGGTTTCCAATAATTGAATCAATGATCAATTTTTAAGTTTAAATTTTTGTTAATTAAAATTAAATACAACCGGGGTACCTGGTTTGCTCTGTTTATAGAGCATGCCACTCTTGATTTTGAAATTCTAAGTTCAAGCCCCATGTCAGATGTAGAGCTTACTTAAAAAAGAAAATTTTTAAAATTAAGTACAACTAAAAGTCCTGTTCCTTTCTTGCACTAGTCACAATTTGAGTATTCAGTAGCCATTGTGGTTCGTTCCTACTATATCAGATGGCTCAGATTACAACATATTTCCAATAGCCCCCCAAATTCCCTAGTATCCTTTGTAGTCAGATTGCCTCCTCCCCAGATGGTTGCTCCTGGCAATGACTGGTCAGATTTCTTTAGTTTTTTTGCCCTTTTCAGAATGTTAATGAGAATAAAATGGCTAGCTTGGACCATTTACCATAATGCTTTTGAGATTCACCCTTGTTAAGACTGTACTTTCTGGGGCGCCTGGGTGGCTCAGTCTTTAGGCATCTGCCTTTGGCTCAGGTCATGATCCCAGGGTTGTGCGATCTAGCCCTATATTGGGCTTCCTGCTCAGCGGGAAGCCTGCTTCTCCCTCTCCCACTCCCCCTACTTGTGCTCCCTCTGTCAAATAAATAAAATCTTAAAAAAAAAAAAAAGGCTGTATTTTCTACTAGAGATAAGCTTAAAGCATAATCAGATATTATCCTCACTAGTTGCCCAGCCCTCTAGTAATGAAGTTGCTTGAACTGTTTCTCATATCTGAGCAGAAATGGAGGAGATTATAATAGTTTACTATATGCCAACACTGTTCTAAGTGCTTCCCTCTAAACCACTGTGTGTCTAATAGTCATGTAATCCTCAATCAAGAAATAAGCACAGGAGAGGTAACTGGACTGCCCAGCATTAACACAGCTGTTAGGAGAAGGAGCCAGATTTGAACCGAGGCAATCTGGTCCCACAGTCCATACTCTTAACTTCTGCTTCCAACCATCCCTGCCCCATCTCGGGTGATTCAGAATAAATGAGCTCCTCTATGAGATGACTTGGTCACTATCTTTCCATTTTGCGATGGCCTTCGTCCTTTATGCTCAGGAATGGTAATGATATGCAATGTTCCTTTCTTTTTGGAACCCTGAAAGATGGGGTTTCTTTACCTTTAACAGAATAATATAAGGTTGTGAGCACACCAAAATTATCATGACCTAGTACATAATATAAAGTCCAAGGAATACGTTACATTTTTGTTCTCTTTCTTTAGTTATCACATAGAAATAATTTCATGAAAATGGATCAGCCTAGGCCTTGCTTACCTAGTGTCAGGTTATTAATTCCATGTGTTCCTATGTGAAGAAAGCAGAGTCATATGGCCTGTGGTCAAGAGGCCTTTCTGCTTCCTGAAGCTGGATTATGCAAAGGTCCTCTGGCAGGCGGTCTGAATCCCCACTCTCCCAGTTACACAGTCACAATTACCAGCGTCAATGAGGCCTCTAACACTGTTTTTCTAAACCATCCAATCCGTGTCCACCTTTGAACCCCATTTGTTCTCAATTATTGACCACCTTTTTCCTAAGAGAAGTCGAAACCACAGATGGAAAATCCTCTCCTTTTCCCAGCTGCAGTTTAGTGACCTCCCTCCACCCGCACCCATCTTCTGCTTTCCATCACCAGGAAGGAAATGTCCTTCTTTCAGTCAAAGATTAATCCCTCTCTGTGCGCGCTGGCCTCCGTCCCAGTTCTCAAGGACTGCTAGTTCTTCAGGAGAGAATTATTTCTTCTTTCCCTGTAACTTCCATTTCAATATTGGATACTCCCGAGCAGTATTTAAATACATTCTAGGGGCATCTGGGTGGCTCAGTGGGTTAAAGCCTCTGCCTTAGGCTCAGGTCATGATCCCAGGGTCCTGGGATCAAGCCCGGCATCGCATGGGGCTCTCTGCTCAGCAGGGAGTCAGCTTGCTTCCTCTCGCTCTGCCTGCCTCTCTGCCTACTTGTGATCTCTTGTCTATCAAATAAATAAATAAAATCTTTAAAAAAGAAAAAAAAAGAATTGGGGCGCCTGGGTGCTCGGTGTGTTAAGCCACTGCCTTCAGCTCAGGTCATGATCCCAGGGTCCTGGGATCGAGCCCCACATCAGGCTCTCTGCTCAGCAGGGAGCCTGCTTCCTCCTCTCTCTCTGCCTGCCTCTCTGCCTTCTTGTGATCTCTCTCTGTCAAATAAATAAGTAAAATCTTTAAAAAAAAAAAAAAAAAAAAAAGAGGGGCTCCTGGGTGGCTCAGTGGGTTTGGCCACTGCCTTCAGCTCGGGTCATGATCTCAGGGTCCTGGGATCGAGCCCCACGTCGGCCTCTCTGCTCAGCGGGGAGCCTGCTTCTCCCCCTCTCTCTGTCTGCCTCTCTGCCTGCTTGTGATCTCTCTGTCAAATAAATTAAAAAAAAAAAGAATTATTTAAAAAAATTTTAAAAATGATTATTTACATACATATGAGCACCTAGAATTTATAATCATTCCAAATATCTGTGGGGAGATGTAAAATCCTATTTTAAAAAGTATTAGCTCAATATAATGTGGAAGGAACACTGCAAAAAACAAAACTTGAATTACTTCTTAAACGAAGTAAAAACTTCATTAATTTTCCAGCACACTATTCATAGAACTTCTATTTCAGTGGTGCCTGGGTGGCTCAGTCATTAAGTGTCTGCCTTTGGCTCAAGTCATCTCAGGGCCTGGGACCGAGCCCCACACTGAGCCCCACATCGGGCTCCCTGCTGAGTGGGGAGCCTGCTTCTTCCTCCTCTCCCTCTGCCCTTGCTTGTGTTCCCTCTCTCTACGTGTCTCTCTTTGTCAAATAAATAAATAAAATCTTAAAAAAAAAAAAAGGTTTTATTTATTTATTTGAAAGAGAAACTGAGTGAGAGGGAGAGTATGGGTAGAGGGGAGGGGGAGAAGCAGGCTTCCTGCTGAGCAGGAAGCTCCATCCCAGGACCCTGGGATCATGACCCTAGCTGAAAGGAGTTGCTTAACCAACTGAGCCTCCCAGGTGCCCCAAAGTCTTTTTCTTTTAAGATTTTATTTATTTATTTGTCAGAGAGAGAGAAAGAGCACAAGCAGGGGGAGCAGCAGGCAGAGCGAGAAGCAGGCTCCCTGCTGAGGAAGGAACCCAATGCAGGAATTGATCCCATGACTCTGGGATCATGACCTGAGCCAAAGGCAGGCATTTAACTGACTTGAGCCACTCAGGCATCCCAATAAGTAAATAAATCTTAAAAAAGAAAGGTGGGTGAGGAGATGGCTGAGGTAGTTAAAGCGGACTAAGATGCACAGCCTACAGGGTGCCTGCTTGGCTCGTTCAGTGTAGTGTACCTCTTGATCTCTGGCTCTTGAGTTCAAACCCCAAATTGAGTGTAGAGATTACTAAAAAATAAATAAACTTTAAAAATAAGAGGTATAGACTCCCAGTTATAAAATAAATAATTCATGAGTATAGGGAAAATAGTCAGTAATATTGTCATAAGGTTATAGAGTGACAGATGGTGTATACACTTATTGTGGAGGGCAATGTATAATGTAGGAATCAATGGATCTATATGGTGTACCCGTGAAACGAATACAACATTGTATGTTAATTACACTTCAATTAGAAAAAATTAAAAAATTAAAAATTAAAAAAAAAAAGAATTTCCAAGGGCACCTGGGTGGCTCAGTGGGTTAAAGCCTCTGCCTTCAGCTCAGGTCATGATCCCAGGGTCCTGGGATCAAGCCCCACATCAGGCTCTCTGCTCAGCAGGGAGCCTGCTTCTTCCTCTCTCTCTGCCTGCTTCTCTGCCTACTTGTGATCTGTTTGTCAAATAAATAAAGTCTTAAAAAAAAAAAAGAATTTCCACATATGCATAAATATTAAAGAAAAATCTTAGGTTTTTTTTTTTTTTTTTAAAGATTTTATTTATTTATTTGACAGACAGAGATCACAAGTAGGCAGAGAGGCAGGCAGAGAGAGAGAGAGAGAAGCGGGCTCCCTGCTGAGCAGAGAGCCCGACGTGGGGCTCGATCCCAGAACTCTGGGATCATGACCTGAGCCGAAGACAGAGGCTTTAACCCACTGAGCCACCCAGGCGCCCCAGAAAAATCTTAGTTTATTATAAATTAAAAGAGTTACTTATGGCAACAAAATTCCAAACAGAAAAACATAGAAATGTTTTTATTTTTATTTATTTTTTAAGATTTTATTTATTTATTTGACAGAGAGAAATCACAAGTAGATGGAGAGGCAGGCAGAGAGAGAGAGGGAAGCAGGCTCTCCGCCGAGCAGGGACTCCATCCCAGGACTCTGAGATCATGACCCGAGCCGAAGGCAGCGGCCTAACCCACTGAGCCACCCAGGCGCCCCATAGAAATGTTTTTAAAATGTATATTAAATATACATAGTGAAAGAGTTGAGTGCATTTAAAAATGTTCACAATGGCTGGCTGGCTGGCTGGCTTGGTACAGAGGGTGACTATTGGTCTTGGGGTTGTGAGTTTGAGCCTCACATTGGGTATAGAAAGAACTAAAAACAAAAAAACCTAAAACAAACAAAAGTGTTTACATGTTATAGGGTGACACTTAAAATTTAGCAACTGCACTTACTAACGTCACAGTGACTTCCCCTCTGTCTAGTCGGGCCAACTCTTCCTCATTCTTCAGGTTCAGCTAAAGGCCACCTTCTCAGGATCACCCTTCACTGGAAAGGTGTCCCTATTGCTCTGATAGCACTCTGTTTCACCTACACAGCACATTACGTCACAATGCTAACTTAAATACAATCATTTGGTCCCATTTCCTGTTACAAAGCTTGGGGTAGGGGTGCCTGGGTGGCTCAGTTGGTTAAGCATCAGCCTTCAGCTCCCGTCATGAATTCGGGGTCCTGGGATCGAGCCCCAAGATGGGCTCCCTGCTCAGTGAGGAGTTTGCTTCTCCTCCCTGGGCCTGCTGCTTTCCCTGCTTGTGCTTTCTTTTCTTGTTCTGTCAAAAAAATAAGTAAAATATTTAAAAATAAATAAGTAAAAAGCTTGGAGTAATGGGACTCCTGGCTGCTCACTTGGAAGAGCAAGAGATTCCTGATTTCAGAGCAGTGAATTTGAGCTCTGCATTGGGGGTAGAGATTACTTAAAAATAGATCAAATTTTTAAAAAGTATCACTGATTGGATTGATTGCTGGCTGACAATAAGTTATCACTAATTTAAGCTATTTGTTGAGAGAAATCCTGATAAAAATACCACCTACAGGATATTTTGGAGGGAACAGGACAAGGTCACATTAAAGTTCATATGGAGGGGCACCTGAGTGGCTCAGTCAAGTAAGTGCCTGCCTTGGGATCAAGTCATGATCCAAGGTCCTGGGATCAAGCCCCATATTGGGCTCCCTGCTCAGCAGGGAGTCTGTTTCTCTCTTTGCCTGCGGCTCCCCCTGCTTGTGTGTGCTCTCTCTAGCTCTCACTCTCCTTCTCACTCTGGCAAATAAATTAAATCTTAAAAAAACAAAAACATAGGGGCGCCTGGGTGGCTCAGTGGGTTAAAGCCTCTGCCTTCGGCTCGGGTCATGGTCCCAGGGTCCTGGGATCGAGCCCCACATCA
Organism: Mustela nivalis; assembly: GCF_964662115.1. Taxonomy (NCBI): domain Eukaryota; kingdom Metazoa; phylum Chordata; class Mammalia; order Carnivora; family Mustelidae; genus Mustela; species Mustela nivalis. Next base: position 130,861,723 of record NC_139021.1, read on the forward strand.
GGCTCCCTGCGCAGCAGGGAACCTGCTTCCCCCTCTCTCTCTGCCTGCCTCTCTGCCTACTTGTGATTTCTGACTGTCAAATAAATAAATAAAATCTTTAAAAAAACAAAAACATAAAGTTCATATGGAGGGACACCTGAGATGCTCAGTTGGTTAAGTATTTGCTTTTTAGCTCAGGTCATGATCTCAGGTTCCTAGCAATGAGCCCTGTGTCTAGCTCCCTGCTCAGCGGGGGGCCTGCTTCTCCTTCTCCCTCTGCCCCTCCCAACCTCATGTGCTCTCTCTTTCTCTCTCTCTCTCAAATAAATAAAATCTTAAAAAAAAAAAAAAGTACATATGGATTAAATAAAAAATAACAACAACAACAAAAAAATACAGGGGCCAGGGAGAAAAGGAGAGTAGATAAGGGATACTGGTGTGAGTGTCTGGGTGGCTCAGTTGGTTCAGCATCTGCCTTTAGCTCAGATGGTGATCTGGGGTCCTGGGATCAAGTCCTGCAGGTAGGAGAAATAATATTATGAGCCCTATGTCTGTTTTTCATGAGTAAATAAATAAAATCTTTACAAATAGAAAATTTTTTTTAGAAATTTTATTTGTTTATTTGACAGAGAGAGAGAAAGCGAGTACAAGCGGGGGAATGGCAGCCAGAGGGAGAGGGAGATGCAGACTCCCCACTGAGCAGGGAGCCTGATGTGGGGCTTGATCCCAGGACCCCAGGATCATGACCTGAACCAAAGGCGGGCACTTAACCAACTGAGCCACCTGGTGCCCCAAGTTATGAAATATTTTATAAAGCTATGAAAGTTGAAAGAGTATGGTACTGGTGTGATGAATTTTAGATTGGTAGAACAGAACAGAATTCTTAAACAAACTGATCTGAAAATATTTGGAGCAAACGGTCAAGGAAGAATTCTTTTTTTTAAAAGATTTATTTATCAGAGAGAGCACAAGCAGGGGTAGCAGCAGGCAGAGGGAGAGGGAGAAGCAGGCTCTCCACTGAGCAGAGAACCCAATGTGGGTCTTGAACCCAGGACCCTGGGATCATGACCTCAGCCAAAGTCAGATGCTTAACCAACTGAGCTACCCAGGTACCCCAAAAGAGAATCCTTGAGGCATCTTCGGTGCAAGAAGGGTGGTTTTATTAAAGCACAGGGAAATAAATAAATAAATAAACAAGGCAAGCATGAAAGCAGTCACAGGGATAGGATCCCTTGGCAGAAAGAGCTGTGCTAGGATCATGAGGAGTGGCTGGTTATATACTTTCACGTTGAGTGTGGGTTAGGGATCATATAAGTCTCTAAGGAATTTGGAAGCAAAGTTTCTAGGACCTTGAGGAGCTGTTGTCAGGAAAAGTTTATTACTGTCTATAGAATCTTAATCATGAGACCCTTCAGATGTCCATCAGCAGGCCATATGCTTGGAGGCTTATTGCTAAAATATATCTTTGGAGAGTATGGGGCAAAGATAAAAGAAGTTTCCAAAGAGATTTTCGCAGGATCTTGGGTGTCAGGCTAATGTGAACCTAGGGTTGCCTTTTGCCTCCTGCCATGTGTTAACATCAAGGCAGTTACTCGCACTAAGAAATGTCACTCTGCTTGTCTCATGTACTTGTCAATAGGCTCTAAGTTCTAAAGAAGTTTAATTCTTTTTCTTTTGCCTTTGTTCACATCACAAACCTAAATACCTATGGACTTTCACTATAATTTAAGGGTAGCATTTCAAATCACAGGGGAAATAAAGGTTATTCAGTGAATAGTTAGAATAACAGGGTAGCCATCTGTATAAACAAAATTAGTTAGATTCTTACCTCACTCCTTTCCTTAGGATAAATTCTAAATGGATTGAAAACCTAAAAAATAAATAAATAAATAAAAATTCTTGAATAAACAATTATAGAATTTATTATTATTATTTCTTTTATAATCAGAGTGGGAAATGCCATTTCCCCCTACCCCCCAGAAATTCAGGGGCAATAAAAGAAAAATTTTATAGGGGCGCCTGGGAGGCTCAGTGGGTTAAAGCTTCTGCCTTTGGCTAGGGTCATGATCCCAGGGTCCTGGGATCAAGCCCCACATCGGGCTCTCTCCTCAGCAGGGAGCCTGTTTCCCCCTTCTCTCTCTGCCTGCCTCTCTGCCTGGTTGTCATCTCTGTCAAATAAATAAATAAAAATCTTAAAAAAAAAAAAGAAAAATTTTATAAATTTTACTACATAAAAGTAAAAACTTCTGCACAGTGAAGCGCTCCAAAATCCAAGTAAAAAATAATCAAAACAAAAATTAACAGAAGATTTTTAGGTGCTATGACAAAGGATTAAGATAATGAGTTCCCAAACGTCGCTCTCGGCCGGCAAGAACGACACGGAGACACGCGTGGAGGCAAACTTCTTTAATGGCTTCTTTTTATCTTCTTCCCCCTCTGGCGCAGCACACAGCTCCCGCCGCCCCGCTCGGGCGCCGCCGCCGCCTCCAGGGCCGCGCGCCGCCCCTCGGCGCCCGCCGCCACCGCCGCCGCCGCCGCCATGGTCGGGGCTGCGGCCCTTTTCGGCCCGCGCGGCCCGGCCTGGCTCCCGGCGGGCCCGCGGGCCCCGCGGGGGACCTCCCCCTTTACCCTCGGCGCATGCGTTTTTATACAGGCAGTGTTACCCAATCACAATGCAGTGCTCATGCACCTCCCGCGAGAGTGGACCTAAATGAACAGCCAATCATATTCAGTCCCTTACAGCTCTGAGAGTAGGCCTCCTGTACCGGCTCCCGACACCCAAAAATTAACGGGAAAAGGAACAGTGTCCAAATAGAAAAAAGAACAAAAGAAATGAATACTGGTTACTAGAAAAGGAAATACAAGTGTTTCTTACACCTATGAAAAGATATCCTCACTCATACTGAGAGAAATACTAAACAAAACTATATCAGGCCAAAAAAAAAAAAAAAAAAAAAAAACAAACGAAAAACAGAAACTGTATCAGGTTACCAGAGAGGGCCATGAGGACCATCATCTCCTTTTCTCCCTCTTTGTGCACTGAGATCTGGTATCTATTCTTCCACCTCATTCAAACTGAGCTGACATTATCCCCTTCCTTACTTTGGAAGTGTGAGCTGTTATGAAAGGAGGCCAGGCTGCTCCTGGAGAGGCTGAGAGGAAAGAACTCTAGTGCCAGATGTGTGAGTCAAGAGATCACCTTGAACAGGCCTGGATCAGATGACTCCAGCTTCAGCGGCCATCTGACTACAAGCAAATTAGAGACCTTAAGTCATCACCATCTAGCTGAGCTCCGTCATCCCAAAGAGCCAACAGATACGAAGAAGTTGTTATTTTAAAGATTTTATTTATTTATTAGAGAGAGAGAGAGAGAGCAAGCACAGGCAGGCAGAGTGGCAGGCAGAGGCAGAGGGCGAAGCAGGCTCCCTGCCGAGCAAGGAGCCCGATGTGGGACTCGATCCCAGGACGCTGGGATCCTGACCTGAGCCGAAGGCAGCCGCTTAACCAACTGAGCCACCCAGGCGTCCCAGAAGTTGTTATTTTAAACCACTACTTTTTGTGACAGTTTGTTACAATAGATAATAGAAGCAGTGCTATTCACCTATAAGCAGGCTTAAAAAATTGGAAAATAATACTATTTGGCAAGTGTTGGGGAAGATAGATGCTCTCATACATTGCTGGTAAGAGTACAAACCGGTATAAACTTATGGAAGTCAAGTTGGCCACATGTATTAAAATTGTAAATTCACAAGATCTGTGACCAAGAAACGTATTCTACTGATACAATTTTACAAGGGGGAAACGAGCTAAATATGAGGTTATTTATTGCAGCACTGCTTGAGTGCAAAAGATAAAAAACCCCTATGGGTTTTTTAACTGAACCACCTGGGTGGTTCAGTTAAGTGTCTGCCTTTGGCTCAGGCCATGATCTCAGGTTCCTGGGATCGAGCCCTGCATTAGGCTCCCTGCCCAGTGGGCAGCCTGCTTCTCCTTCCTCTGCTGCTCCCTCTGCTTGTGCTTGCTCTCTCTCTTTCTTTGTCAAGTAAATAAATAAAGTCTTTAAAAAAATCCCCTGCATGAGGGGTACCTGTCTGGCTCAGCCTGAGAACACGTGACTCTTAATCTCTGGGTAGTGAATTCAATCCCCACTTTGGGTGTAGAGCCTACTTTAAATTTTTTTTTTATATTTTATTTATTTTACAACTAGGCAGAGAGGCAGGCAGAGAGAGAGAGAGGAGGAAGCAGGCTACCTGCTGAGCAGAGAGCCCGATGCTGGACTCGATCCCAGGACCCTGAGATCATGACCTGAGCTGAAGGCAGAGGCTTTAACCCACTGAGCCACCCAGGCGCCCTTAGAGCCTACTTTAAATAAATAAATAAATATTCCTTCCCATTAAAAAAAATATATATATATATTTTTAAAAGATTTTATTGTTAAGTAATCTCTACACCCAATGTGGGGCTCAAGCTAAAACCCCATGATTAAGAGTTATGCACTCTATTGACTAAGCTAGCCAGGCATCCCATTAAAAAAAATGGTTTTTTTAAAAGATTTATTTATTTTAGAGAAAGTGTGTGCACACACACACAAGGCAGTGGGGGCAGTAGCAAAGGGAGAGAATCTTTTTTTTTTTTTTTTAAGATTTTTATTTATTTGAGAGAGATCACAAGTAGGCAGAGAGGCAGAAAGAGAGGCAGGCAGAGAGAGGAGGAAGCAGGCTCCCTACCAAGCAGAGAGAGCCCTATGCGGGGCTCGATCCCAGGACCTCGGAATCATGTTTTGAGTTGAAGGTAGAGACTTTAACCCACTGAGCCACCCAGGTGCCCCAAGGGAGAAAATCTTTAAGCAGTCTCCCAGGGGGGTGTTTGGGATCAGGCCCCGCATCAGAGTCTCTGCTTGCAGGGCAGGCCTGTTTTCCCCTCTCTCTTTGCCTGCCTCTCTGCCTACTTGTGATCTCTCTGTCAAATAAATAAAATAATAAAATCTTAAAAATAAAAAAAAAGGCAGGCCCCAAGACCCATGATATTATAACCTGAGCCAAACCAGGAGTTGGACAATCAAGTGAGTTACCCAAGGGTTGCCCCCCAAAAAAAAGGTTTTTAAAAAATGGCCTATATACTCATAAATTGGGGATTGAGTATACATACTATAGTAATTCATACAAAAAATATTATTTGGCTGGCAAAAAAAATGAGAACACATTTTACATTCTGATATAGAAAAATTTACAAGATATATTATTTGAAATACAAGATACAGAATTTGTGTAAAAATGGGGAGAAAAAATAGGTTGCCTGACTGGATCAGTCAGTAGAGCACATGGCAACTGATCTCAGGACTATAATAAGTTCAAGCCCCATGTTGGATGTAGAGATTATTTAAAAGTAAAATCTTTGGACACCTGGGTGGCTCAGTTGGTTGCGCGTCTGCCTTCGGCTCACGTCATGATCCCAGGATCCTGGGGTTAAGTTCCACATCTGCTCCCTGCTCTGCAGGAGCCTGCTTCTCCCCCTCCCTCTGCTGCTACTTGTGCCCTACTTGTGCACTCTCTCTCTCTCTCAAATGAATGAATAAAATCTTTAACAAAATAAAAAAACCAAAATCTTAAAAAAATTTTTTTTGAATGGCGCCTAGGTGGCCCAGTCAGTTAAATGGCTGCCTTTAGCTCGGGTCATGATCCCACAGTCCTGGGATCAAGCCCTGCATTGGGCTCTTTGCTCAGTGGAGAGTCTGCTTCTCTCCCTCCCTCCGTTTGCAGAACTGCTTGCTTGTACTATCCCTCTGCCAAATAAATAAATAAAATCTTTAAAAAAATGTTTGGGGGGCACCTGTGTGGCTCACTTGTTTAAGTAACAGCCTTCAGCTCCGTCATGATCCTAGAGTCCCAGAATGGAGTCCCACATCAGGTTCCCTGCTCGGCGGAGAGTCTGCTTCTCCCTCTGACCCTCCCCCTTCCTATGTGCTCTCTCTCTCTCTTATTCTCTCTCTCTCAAATAAATAAATAAAATCTTTAAAAAAAATACTATCTGCCATGAAGTAAAAAAATTCCAGGACAAGATGAATTCTATCAAATACTTAAAAAGGAATTCTTCTCTAGCATTTCTAAAAAGTGGAAAAAGGAATGCTTCCTAATTAATTCTATGAGCCAAGTATTACTCTCATACTAAAGCCAGTCAAAGACATCGCAAGAGGAGTACCTGTTTGGCTCAGTCACTAGAGCATGTGACTCTTGATCTTAGGGTCATAAGTTCCAGCCCCATGTTGGGTGTAGAATGACTTAAAAAAAAAAAAAAAAGATTAAGGAGAACATTACAGGGGTGTCTGGGTGACTCAGTCAGTTAAGCATCCAACCAATCCCTGGATTTGGCTCAGATCCTGATCTCATGGCTCATGAAATAGTGTTGGGCTCCAAACTCAGTGGGACTTTTCTTCGATATTCTCTCCTTCTGCCCCTTCACCCACTCTCTCTTAAATAAATAAATAAATATATATTTTTTTGTTAAGATTTTATTTATTTGACAGACAGAGATTACAAGTAGTCAGAGAGGCAGGCAGAGAGAGGGGGGGAGGCAGGCTCCCTGCTGAGCAGAGAGCCTGATGCAGGGCTGGATCCCAGGACCCTGAGATCATGACCTGAGCTGAAGGCAAAGGCTTTAACCCACTGAGCCACCCATGTGCCCCAATAAATAAATAAATCTTGAAGAAGGAGAGGTGGGAGAGGAGGAGGAGGAGGAGAAAGAGGAGAAGAAGAAGAGAAGACAACTATGGACCAATATATATATATATATATATATATATGCAAAAATTCTGAGCAAAACAGTAGCAAATCAAACCCAGCAGCATATTAAAAATATTACACACTGTAAGCAAGTGGGATTTATCCCAGGAATGTAAGATAGATCAATATACAAAAACCAATCAATCTAATACACCATGTTAATACAGTGTGGTAAAAATTCACATGATCTTCTCAGTTGGTGGAGGAAAACTGATAACTGCAAACCTTTTCATAATAAAAACTGTCAGTAAACTAGGAATAGAAGAGAACTTTCTTTCTTTTTTTTAAGTAGGGCTTGAACTCATGACCCTGAAATGAAGACCCGAACTGAGATCAAGTTTAACTGACTGAACCACCCAGATGCTTCTAGGACTAGAAAAGAACCTCCTTAACCTGCTAACAGGCATCTGTGAAAAAACCCAGAGCTAAAATCAAAAATAAAGACTGAAGCTTTCTCCCTAAATTCAGGAACAAGACAAGGATATCTGATCTCACCACTTTTTTTTTTTTTAATGAAGATGTTGCCTATTTACTTATTTGACAGAGAGAGAGAGCAAGAGAGGGAACAGAAGCAGGGGGAGCAGGAGACGGAGAAGCAGGCTTCCTGCCAAGCAGGGATCCTGGCATCAGGACCTGAGCCGAAGGAAGATGCTTAAAGACTGAGCCACCCAGTCACCCCCCCCCCTTTTTTTTAAGATTTTACTTATTTGTTTTACAGAGAGAGAGAGACAGCGAGAGAGGGAACACAAGCAGGAGGAGTGGGAGAGGGAGAAGCAGGCTTCCTGCTGAGCAGGAAACCTGATGCTGGGCTATATCCTAGGACCTTGGGACCATGACCCCAGCCCAAGGCAGACACTTAACGACTGAGGCACCCAGGCGCCCCCTCCACAACATTTTAAAAAGAAAGAGCCGAGGAGGAGAATGTGGTGCATTGCCTGTGGCAATTAGTGTAGCCACTGGGAAAGAAAGTTGGCAATTTCTCGAAATTTAACTATGGAACTGCCATGTGACCCAGAATTCCACTCCTGTGCATACATATACCTAAGAGAATTGAAAACAAGAGTTCAAAAAGAACCTGTATGTGAATATTCACAGCCCCCTTATTCATAACACCCCAATGTGAAGACAACCTAAGCGATCACTTTAGAACAAATGGATAAAAAATTAGTATTCACCATTTAAAGGATTAGTTTTTTTTTTTTTAAAGATTTTATTTATTTATTTGACAGAGAGAAATCACAAGTAGTCGGAGAGGCAGGCAGAGAGAGAGAGAGAGAGGGAAGCAGGCTCCCTGCTGAGCAGAGAGCCCGATGGGGGACTCGATCCCAGGACCCTGAGATCATGACCTGAGCCGAAGGCAGCGGCTTAACCCACTGAGCCACCCAGGCGCCCCTTTAAAGGATTAGTTTTAGCCATAAAATGTAATGAAGTGTGGATACTTGCTTCATGAACCTCGGAAACAATAGTTAAGTTAAAGAAGCTGTAGAGGACACTTTTAGGCAAACAGGCTTGAGCAATGGAATATACAAAGGCCTATAGGCCTACCTGACTGAATACAGAGGGGACCATCCCTGGATCCACCTCAAAATATCCACAGGTCCTAACTGGCCATCGGGCTACTTAACAACGACCCACAGTTACCAAGAAAGGGAGAAATCCGCATGTGGCCATACTCATCTTCCCCCTTTCAAAACAGCCCTCACCCACTGCCTCCCAGGCAGATAGCTTTTCCTCAGCTCTCCAGTCAGTGGCTCCCTCGAGGTGTATTCAAAAAACTTTTCTCTCCTTTGTTCTGCCTCAGGGGGATTCTTTCACCAACCGCACCATTGGCTTCCACCTGAAGGGGTCGCTCCACACCTGGGGGCCGATCAGATCCAGTTTCCCCATTTAGATACCACGGAAACCAGACACAAAGTACCGTATGTTATATAACTCTATTACTATGAAGTATCTAGGACATTCGAATCCACAGAGACAAAGACGATTAGTGGCTGTAAAAGGATGGCGGGTGCTGGAATTAAGGAGTGACTGCTTAACGGGTAGGGGTTTCCTCCGACGGTTGAGGTGGTGATGGCTGTAGAAACTTGACTGTACAAAGGCCATCGGAGGAAAATAAAAAATAAAGGTCACTGAACTGTACAAAATATTTAAAACAGTGAATTATATGGTACGTGAATTTTATCTCAATTAAAAAAAAAAAACTTAGGAAGATGGTACCCGGTATACTTCTAAGTACTTGAACTAGGAAAAAACACAGAAAAGGCGAAAAACCACAAAATGGCGGCGGGCTGGTCCGATCACGTGACCTACAATTCTTCCCTGCCCACCCTCTGAAAGTCTTTTCTTCAGAGCTGGCGCAGAGACACTGGCGGCTCATTGTTATGGGAAGCCCAGGTAACCCTTCTAAAGCGCGCTCTAGCGCCGGCAGCTTAGTGAGCGTCGAGAGCGTATGGAAGGCTAGCTGGGGTGCGCGCACGTAGAACGTAAACCCGTAAGCGCCGTTCCTCGCAGAGATGCGGAGGAGGGGAGAGGCGTGGAGGAAGAGAGGGAAGTTGGCGCATGCGCTGAACTCTGACGGGTTTGAAATGGCTTCGGTGTTAGCCGGGACCCGATTCAGGTGAAGGTCTGGTCTTCGCGGTTGGAGCAGCAGGCAGCGGAGCCGGGGTCCTAATATCCTATCGGATCCGCTGAAGGGCCAGGAGCGACCGTTTTGGTAGCACGGCGTCCGTAGGTCGGCGACGGTGGGGCTCTCGTGGGACTGGGGCGGGAGGGCTACTATGGTCCCTTTTGTGCGGGTCGGAGCAGGCCCCGCGCGGCAGCCCCTCCCCCACCGCCTCGTTTTTTCGGCCCCCTCCCCACTCCCCGGTTCTTCAGGTACACCCAGCGCCCCTCAGCCTCGGCTTGGCGGTTCTAGAGGCACTGCCGAGCGCCATCCCTCACTTCGGAGTCGCTAAGCTTTAGCTTCCCGGCCTCCGGCCCAGGGCGTCGGGTGGCTGGCGGCGGCGCGGGTTTTGGGGGATAGAGGCTCTTTGCCCGGCCTTGGAGGTTAAGGGGACCAGGGCTTTCAGTAGTCCTCTCTTGGCGCTTCGCCCAGTCTCGTGAGACGGAGGATTCCGTCTTCTCTGGTCTGCGTCCCGCGAGGAGCTGGGGCTGGAAGAAGATGGATGGCCGAGCTCTGGCCCCTCCGAGTCGCGGGGGGAGGGAGAGGGTGCGCGGGCTTAGATCTTGGCCTTTCTTGGCTTGATTTTGGGGGGAGGGGGTCTTAGCGATTGTTCTTTAGGGGACATCCGTTATTTTCAACCGTTTTTCCCCTCGAGGGAGGGGAGAAGGAAAAGGAGCTCCTCGGCCCCTTCCCAACCCGAGAAAGTAAGATGTTCGTTATTTAAATGATAGTCTTAAATACTTACTCAGTGTATCGTCCCAATTTCCGTAATTGGTTCCACCACTTTCAGTCCCCAATTGATTGCCAAAAGAAACACGCAGGCTCTATTTTCTTTGAACCTGAAACTGTACTTACTAAGAACTGGGTAGATAACAGCACATGGGTTTTCTGTTAAAATGTGACAGTTTGTAGTCACGGAAAGAAGTGCCTTTCTTGTGAGTCTACCCCTAATGTATTGAAATTTGGGGCTTTTAGTGAGCTGCTTGATGTAGAATTTTTTTGCTACATATTGGACGTTTATATGTACCTCGTTATTTATACTAGAATTTAGGAAGATTTCCTTGACAAACTTTTCTTTAATAACACTTTCATGATATTTATAGTTTCAACTTTAAAATGTGGATTATTTTTCTTAATAGATTGCTGCTATAGAAGACAAACAAGTGAAGGTGTTTTTCCCTCTTTCATCATGGCTCAGTTTGGAGGACAGAAGAATCCGCCGTGGGCTACTCAATTTACAGCCACTGCGGTATCTCAGCCAGGTCAGGCCACTGAACACATGTACTGTAAACTTGGGGGTTGGGGGAGGACGTGAATTAGGCTGTGTGTGTGATATTGTAGAATGTTCCTAAATGACGTATCTTTTATTTGTGAAGCTTTTAAAAAATTGATGGATCAACTAGCACAAATCTGTTTTACACAGCAGTTTGGATAGTTTTATATAGTTTTTCAAACATATTGATTAACTTTTATTTGATTTAAATAGGCTAGCAGCTACTCATTGATTAGAGGTTGTCATTTGGAATGTTAAGATGTCAGTATGCACATGCTATACTGAAAAATAAATGTATTAAAATTTTACATTTTATGAACAATTATATATGACTGGTTTTCCGTTGTTAGAGTTTAAAGTGGCAAACCCAGTTCTAAAGAATTGATCAAGCAAAGGAGAAAGATAAATAGGTATAAAAGAGCAAATAAATATTTACATTTTCAAAATAAGGTCAACAGATAATGTCATTGAAAATGTATCAATAAGCTGCTTCTGTTTGCTTTAAGAAGTTTTTTTTTTTTTTTTTTTTAACCATTTGATTTAAGGTTTGAATCTTAGAGAAGTATCCCAAGGATTCTACAGTATGAATTTCAGTTTCTTTGGGTACCCCGAAAAATTGCAGCTTTTTCTGTTAATTTGAGTATATGTTTTATTTATGACATCTCTAATACTGGTTGTTTCCTGCCTTTTACTTAAAATGTCTATTTTAGTAATTCAGGGTCAGTTAAAGAGACCCTATGACCTTCTGACTGGGTGTTATAAAATTTGGTGGACATGATTATCTTGTTAAGTAGGGGACCGTTCTTCTTAAATGGATGCTTCGGAGTTTTTATTGTTACTTTTCATTTGCGGGTTTAAATGGGCAGTTCTGCAGGCAACGAGATTATGAAATAATAGTTATAGATTATATTTAATTCAGATCCAGGTGGTACTTTATGTTAAATAATGGGGACTCTGGTGTTGACGTAGTTTTTTTGTTTTGGTTTTTTTTTTTTAAAGATTTTATTTATTTATTTATTCATGAGAGACAGAAAGAGGAAGAGGCAGGGGGAGATGCAGACTCCCTGCTGGGCAGGGAGCCTGATGCAGTGCTCCATCCCAGGACGTGGGATCCATAACCTGAGCCAAAGGCAGACGCTTAACTGACTGAGCCACCCAGGCGCCCCTTGACTTAGTTTTGAAATGGGAATTGTCAACAGTTACCTTATGTCCAGAAGCAAGTCCTATGACTTGTATTTTGGTCTACTAAACATGTTTTACCTGACTTTTTCAACATATAATTTGCTTTGTTTATTTAAAACAAGGTCAGGAACATAATCCGAGTGACATTTGTTTTTGAAGGATTTCATTTATTTATTTGATAGAGCAGGAGAGTAGGAGCAAGGGTGGGGGGAAGCAGGCTCCCTACTGAGCAGGGAGCCTGATGAACCTGATGTGGGGCTCCATCCCAGAACCCTGGGATCATGACCTGAGCCAAAAGCAGATGGTTAAGGGACTGAGCTACCCAGGCATCTCTATAATTTGTTTTAAGTTGATTTCTGTATTGTTCCAGTTAAATAGCTCTTCAGGGGGGAATCCTATTGTCTGTAGCTCTTAACATTTGTATTGTGGGGTGACTGCTGAATGATCTCAGGGTCCTGGAATAGAGCCCTTGTAGGGCTTTCTGCTCAGCAGGGAGCCTGCTTCTTCCTCTCCTCCCCACTCATGGTCGCTATTGCTATCTCTGCCTCTCAAATAAATAGATAAAATATTTTAACCAACTGAGCCACCCAGGCGTCCCTCCAATAGATAAAATATTTTTAAAAAATTATTGTAATTACTTAAATTTACATTATACTTTTTTTGTTTTTATTTTAAGATTGAACAGAGAAGACACCAGATGTTCATGAAAATTATCAAACACAAAGTCAGTAGTAAATATAGGTCTCCCTTTTTGGCAAGAGTCCAAACATAAATAATGGGATTTGTGTAAACAGAGCTTTTATTTGTGCTGTAGGAAATTTTTATGGGTTTTCTTAGACCTTGCTGTTAATCAGTTTTTCCAAATCAAATTTTATTGATTCATCATAACTTCAGTAAGTAGGCCAAGTGTTCTGTTAGCATATGTCTCTCTTAGCTTTCCTGTAAAAATCCTGGAGAAGGTTCTAAAGAGAACTCTCTAGTGATACTGTTTTTATTAAAATGTTTATTTTCCAGGTGCTCTATTTCAGGCTGTTTCCTAAAGCTTGCTCTTTTCTTACCTTCATCTTAAAGCCTTATTTGTGTCTAATATCTCATCTTATTAGCTGATTTTCAGAGCCACACAAATTTCTGTAAAAGTTAAATTTTCAATCCTGAGGCAATTAAAATGAGTTTTATTTACATCTCATCTAAATGGAGAATCCCCCCCCCCCCCCCAGGTAATCTTTACACCCAACATGGGGCTTGAACTTGCAACCCTGAGATCAGGAATCACATGCTCCAACTAGGTGAACCAACTAGGTGCCTGTGAAATAGAGAACATTCTAACCTAATTATAGTACCTCAAGTTTTCTCCTAGTAGCTTCAAGTACAATTTGAGAAAAAATTTCAGTGAAGGACATATAAGGACTTAATTGGGGCAATAGTGTAGATGCTGGTTTTTTATTCTATTAAAAAAAATAATGCACCCTTTGAACTATTCCAGACATATTACTGTCAGAGGCTACTGTCATAAATAATCATGGAACAGAAAAAGGTTAACTGAGTAATTCAACTTGAATTAAGTATTTTGATCTCTCTGCCTATATTTCTGACCCTTTTTCTCCTGAGAACAGTATGAAAATACTACTCTTTTTTTATATAACATAACACGATTTTGTTCAGTTAAAGTCTTTGCTCTTCCATTTTCTGGCAAGGATATTTTGTATTTGTACTGACCTTGGAAATTCTCAGCTAAAGTGATCTAGATTTCACTACATTCACATAGATGACTGATTTTTTTTTTTTAAATTTTCAAGATTTTATTTATTGGACAGAGATCACAAGTGGGCAGAGAGGCAGAGAGAGAGAAAGAGAGGAGGAGGAGGAGGAGGAAGAGGAAGCAGGCTCCCTGCAGAGCAGAGAGCCTGACGCTCCATCCCAGGACCCTGGGATCATGACCCAGGCTGAAGGCAGAGCCTTTAACCCACTGAGCCACCCAGGCACCCCCTGATGACTGATTTAAAATAATATAAAGGGGCACCTGGCTGGCTCAGTTAGAGGAGCATGGGACTCTTTACCTCAATAGTTATGAGTTTGAGCCCCATGTTAGGTGTAGAGAGTACTTAAATAACTTAAAAAATATATATTAAAAAATTTAGGGACGCCTGGGTGGTTCAGTTGGTTGGGCAGCTGCCTTCGGCTCAGGTCATGATCCCAGCGTCCTGGGATCGAGTCCTGCGTCCGGCTCCTTGCTCAGCAGGGAGCCTGCTTCTCCCTCTGCCTCTGCCTGCCATTCTGTCTGCCTGTGCTCGCTCTCTCCCCCTCTCTCTCTCTGATAAATGAATAAAATCTTTAAAAAAAAATTTAGTAAAAGCAGGCATTCTAGCAGTATAATACTGAAATATTTGGTAAAATTGAAGATCAGTGTATGGATTGTTACTGATTAATTTTGAATTCCTAGATGTTATTATCTATCATCTTTGGTTTTCTTTTCCTTTAACCCCCCAAATCAATCATATATCAAATCTTGACTTTTTTCTCCTTTGAAAATGCCCCAGGTATTCTCTGTTTTACATTTGGATCATTGTCATAGCAGCTTTCTCTTGGTTACAGCTCATATGCTA
>NC_139021.1:130876400-131015510 GCF_964662115.1 Mustela nivalis
GTGTGTCACAAATGTAAATTTTGACCTTTGACTTCTGGAGTCTTTGGAAACCTCTGAAACCAAATGCTTCCCAGACACCAAGGAGTAAGCAGTGCAGGTGCAGGAAGGAACAGAGGGAACAGAAATCTGGGAAGACCTGTTTAAATTCTCAAGAGGGGCCCTGAGGATCAAAAAGGAACAAATCCCTTAGGAAGAATTAGAAAATCCAACTGAGGGGAAAAGGCTTTTGAAAGGCCACAAAAGATTGACACTGGCTTCAGTTGTAAGAGCACGAGCAGAATCCTGTTCATTGTGGTGGTTCCCTGTTATTGGGGAGTTTATCTGTCAGCTTGGGAGTGGGTTTGGGGATTGGACGGTAGAAGTGTTTTCAAGTCTTCTTTTTTCCTGTCTGCACCCCACCTGGAATTGATCAAGGTCTTTCCTTTAACTGTTGATCAAGAACTGGGCTAAGGGGCGCCTGGGTGGCTCAGTGGGTTAAAGCCTCTGCCTTCGGCTCAGGTCATGATCCCAGGGTCCTGGGATCGAGCCCCACATCGGGCTCTCTGCTCAGCAGGGAGCCTGCTTCCTCCTCTCCCTCTGCCTGCTTCTCTGCCTACTTGTGATCTCTGTCTGTCAAATAAATAAATTAAAAAATCTAAAAAAAAAAAAAAAAAAAAGAACTGGGCTCAGCCAGCTCTGAGCGGGGCGCCAGGCACAGTGAACAGGGCTGGGGCTCCTTGCCCTGTGGGCATAGGCCAAGCGACCTTGTATACACTGAGAAAGGCATCTGTCATTTTGTTCTTGTGTCTCCCTCGGGGACAGAGGCTGGGAGTCCGTGCCTAGTTCCTGCTGAAGGACCCAAACTGGAAGGTGCTCATTCTGGCCAGACCTCAGCCACACCAGACCCAAGCCAAGCTTCACTGCTGCCTTCCACCAAAGCCTGAATGGCCCGTAGGCAACCTTTCTCCCGCCCCTTTGCTTGGGCTGTTCTGGGGGCCTCTGATGCCACTGGTCAGGGCCAACATTTAAAGAACGAGGAAGAGGAATTTCAGAACATAGTGCTCACTAAATGTCAGTGGTGAAGAACCCAGCTCTGGAGCTAGAGGGCCAGGCTTCCCATCCTATCAAGCCTATGGAGACAGGGAGCAATTTATTTAAGTTTGTTTCCCCTTCAGGAGAACTTAGGTATTGTGACTACGTGGAGTTGGAGGAGTTGTGAGACGATGCAGGTAAAGCACTTAGAAAAGCGCCTAGAGCTAGCTGAGTTCTCAGTAAGTGTTAGCGGTTCACTGTGGTCGGATCTCACAGGCGCCAGCCGGCACCGCACCCAAGGCCGCCACCAGTGTCCCGGAGTCCTCATTCTGTCACTCTGGAGACCGTACTTTGGCTGTCTTGGTTCCATGTGCCAAAAGATCACTACTTGGTTAAAACGGACGCAGAAACAACTTTCTTCTTTCTCAGGACTGCACTAGTGTGCCCCAAGGTTTGCTTTTTCAGATTCAACCAGGCAGGCTTGGTCTCTGGGCCCATGAGACCTGGATTCCAGTCCTAATTTGTCCCCTCACTGGCCCATCGCTGACTGTCTCTGGACGTCAGCGTCAGGCTGTGGAGCGGTCCTGTTTCATATGGAGTAGTGCCATTATCATCCCACTGAGTCAATGCATGATTTCTTGGAGGCCAGTAATTCCTGAACTCTTCCTTTCGTTTAATACAAATCACTATTTCTGAAAATAAGGAATAATCCATGCTATTAACTAGAATGAATAAAAATTATATTTTGAAAAATTAAAAATTGTGTGGATTTCTAGCACTTCCATGTGGGTCTTTAAGCGGTCATCCTGGGTCACATAACTGGCCTGGCTCTGGAGAGCAATAGCATTTGGTGATGGCACTTTTCAGAAAGCCCAGGTCTGTCTTTTTGTTTTTATTTATTTATTTATTTATTTAAAGACTTTATTTATTTATTTGACAGAGAGATCACAAGTCGGCAGAGAAGCAGGCAGAGAGAGAGAGGGGGAGGCAGGCTCCCCGCCTAACAGAGAGCCCTATGTGGGGCTTGATCCCAGGACCCTGAGATCATGACCTGAGCCCAAGGCAGGGGCTTAACTTAGCACTGAGCCACCCAGGCGCCCTGTGTTTCTTGTTTTTAAACTGAGCTTAATTGTCTAGCCCTGTAGTCGCCCATCATTA
Organism: Mustela nivalis; assembly: GCF_964662115.1. Lineage (NCBI taxonomy): Eukaryota > Metazoa > Chordata > Mammalia > Carnivora > Mustelidae > Mustela > Mustela nivalis. The sequence goes on from NC_139021.1 coordinate 130,878,570, forward strand.
TATGTTATATTTGCTATTTGAAAGCCGTGGTAAAAAAAACTTTTTTAAAATTTTTTAAGTGTAGTGTTCTGTTTTAATTGAATCAAAACACTGTAGAGGTTAGTGTTTACTTGATGTGACTTTATTTATTTATTTATTTATTTGACAGACAGATCACAAGTAGGCAGAGAGGGAGGCAGAGAGAGAGAGGAGGAAGCAGGCTCCCCGCTGAGCAGGAATTCCCAATTCGGGGCTCAATCCCAGGACTCTGGGACTATGACCTGAGCTGAAGGCAGAGGCTTTAACCCATTGAGCCACCCAGGTGCCCCATGATGTGACTTTAGAAGGAAGTTGAAGACAGTCTTCTCAGAATGAAGCCTGGTTCTCAGACTCCGGGCACTTCACAAAGACAGTGCCTTCTATCTCCATTCTCATCCTTTCATCATCCCACACAGTAGATTAGGGAACAGTGTGGCATGTATGGGATTGTTCGTGGTACACAAATTGGGCATTTTTTTAAATTAAAAATTAAGCATTTTTTTTTAAGAAGATTTATTTGAGGGAGAAAGAGTTTGCACGCATGCACATGAGCTGTGGGGAGGAAGGCAGATGGAGAGGAAGGAGACAGTGGACTCCAAGTTCAGCGAGGAGCGGGACCTGGTGTGAGATATGACTTGGGCCAAAATCAGAAGTCAGCTGGATGCTTAACCGACTGAGCCACCCAGGGGCCCTCAGCATTTTCTTAATGATCTAAAATATCCCTTCTGTTGTAGCAAATGGTACTGATTTTCCTCTTAAAGGAGGGACATAAAGTTTCCTTAGTAATGATTTTAATGCAGATGATTTTAAGATAAACGTTATATATGTAGATAGGTCCCAAATCCCAAAGGTGACCCAGATGATTTATGTTCAGGAAACAACGGCCTAGGGTTTCTGAGACACTAACTTTCCAACTTCCCTAAACCCTAAGGAGCCCCCTGGTGGGTTTGGTGTTGCCGAAGCTTCCTTGGGGTTGAGTACTGTGTCACACGCTCATTTTCAAGTTGACGATTTGTCAGTAGCTGAGATCCCATAACATCTCATTTGTTTATATTTAGATTTTTGTGTAGTTTTGCCAGCTCCTTGGGAGTGTAGGGCCTGAGGGACGGCTGGGGCAATAGGGACCTTCCTGACCAAGGAGAGAGGGAGAGGTGTGGTTCTTCTGGACACCGACTAATTCTCTGCAGATGCTAACTGGGTATCCCACAATTTAATTCTCACACCAACTACCTGGAGTTAGTTTTAACTAACATCCCATAAGATGGGCCCCACTTCAGATGATAGTTGAAAGTATTGGGTCCCCAGGTTACCAACATTTCTTACTTGGCTACAAAATTGGGAGTTCCCACAACCATCTCATTAATTTGTTAGAATAACTCACGAGAACTCAAGTGCTTTACTTACTGTTATCGGTTTATGACAAAGGATACAACACAGGAACAACCAAATGCAAGGAATGCGTAGGGCAAGGTGTGTGTGGGGGGGAGGTTGAGAGCTTCTTTGCCATCTCCAACACCTTGGTCTAGTTACTAACTGGAAAGCTCTCCCAACTTCATTTTCGTGGAGGGTTCATTATATGGACATGATTTATTATGTTTTGAAAGACTAAGTAATCTATACCCAACATGGGGCTTGAACTTATAACCTGAGATCAATAGTCACACGCTCCACCGACTGAGCCGGCCAGGTGGCCCATGATTTATTAAATTACTTGCCAGTGGATGTGGCACCTGGGTGGCTCTGTTAGTTAAGTGTTTCTCTTCAGCTCAGGTTGTGATCTGGGGATCTGGAATCAAGCCCTGCATCCAGTTTCCTGATCAGCAGGAAGCCTGCCTCTCCCCCTCTCTCTGCTTCTCCCTCCTGCTCGTGCACTGGCGTGCTCTCTCTCATAAGTAAAATTTTAAAAAAATTAAAAAATAAATTATTTGCCATTGGTGATGAATGGACTCTCCAGTCCCTCACCCATCCCTAGAGATGAGGAAGTGGGACTGAAAGTTCCAGGCTTCTAAATGAAGCTTGTTCTGGCAACCAGCCCCCCATCCTGAGGCTATCTAAAGGGGCCTGGCAGTCACCCTTATCATTCAGGAAATTCCAGGGGTTTTAGGAACCAGGAACTGGGGCTGGAGATCAAATATCATTCCATGATAGGATAAGGGGAGACACACAAAGTCAAACACAACTCCATCCTTGCAAGAAGAATGGGAGGAAGAGGGAGCCCCGATATTCTAGGGCGTTTTCCATGAGCAAAATGTATAATGGGTTTTAAACTCATTTTTTTTTTTTAAGATTTTATTTATTTGACAGCGAGGGAGAGAGGGAGAAAGTACAAGCAGGGGGAGCAGCAGAGGGAAAGGGAGAAGCAGGCTCCCTGCTGAGCAGGGAACCTGATGCCGGGCTGGATCCCTCAATCCTGAGATTATGACCTAAGGCAAAGGCAGTTGCTTAACTGACTGAGCCACCTAGGCTCCTCCTTAACTCACTTTCTAATACAATTCTTGTACAGTTGTGTCAGTAAAAAGTCTTTATTTTTTTTTTAAAGATTTTATTTATTAAAAAATATTTTATTTATTTATTTGACAGATAGAGAGGACAAATAAGTAGAGCAGCAGGCAGAGGGAGAGAGAGAAGCAGGGTCTCTGCTGAGCAAGGAACCTGATGCAGGGCTTGATTTAGGACCCTGGGATCATGACCAGAGCCAAAGGCAGAGGCTTAACCCACTGAGCCACCCAGGTGCCCCAAGTCTTTTTTTTTTTTTTAAAGATTTATTTGAGGGGCGCCTGGGTGGCTCAGTGGGTTAAAGCCTCTGCTTTCAGCTCAGGTCATGATCCCAGGGTCCTGGGATCGAGCCCCACATCGGGCTCTCTGCTCAGCAGGGAGCCTGCTTCCTCCTCTCTGTCTGTCTGCCTCTCTGCCTACTTGTGATCTCTGTCTGTCAAATAAATAAATAAATCTTTAAAAAAAAAAAAAAAAAAAAAAAAAGATTTATTTGAGAGAGTGAGTGAGTGAGAGGGAGCACATGAGCAGAGGGAGAAGCTGACTCCCTCCCCACCGAGCAAGGAGCCTGACTGGAGACTTGGTCCCAGGACCCTGGGATCATGACCTGAGCCAAAGTTAGATGCTTAACTGAGCCACCCTGGCATCCCAAAAAGTCATTAAATTTTAAAATCTTTTAAAGTATTGTTTGGTGTTTAATATTCATCTTTATTAATTTTATCTGGAGTACACACCTGAGTTGTTCTGAATCAGGGACAGTTTATTGTCTCATCACTTCTTCTTCCTCTTTTTTTTTTTTTTTTTTAAGATTTTGTCAGGGGGAAGAGGGGGAGCAACAAGCAGGAGGAGAAGCAGGGAACCTGGTATGGGACTTGATCCTAGGACCCTGGGATCATGACCTGAGCCGAAGGCAGAGGCTTAACCCACTGAGACACCCAAGCCTTCCTATTTCATCACTTTAATTATGTTGTACCGTGAAAAAATAGATTATACACTGTCTTCTGGCCTCTCTTGTTTCTGGTGAGAAGTTAGCTGTTAATCTACTTGGGGTTCCCTTGTATGTGAGCAGTTGTTTTTCTCTTGCACCTTTCAGGATTTTCTTTTTGTCTTTGTCTTTCCATGTCTTCATTCCAATGTGTCTGTGTGTAGCGCTACCCTACTTGAAACTTTTTGAGCTTCTGGGATATATAGATTGGTTTTCAGCCAATCTGGGAAGTTTTAACTATTATTTCTTCGAATATTTTTTCTGCTCCTTTCTCTTTCTTCCACCTCCCTCCTTACACATGGATTGGTGCTCTTAAAGGAGTCTTGCATTTCTCTGAGGCTCTTTTCATTTTTCTTCTTTCTGTTTTCTGTTCTTCGGCTTTATAATCTCTGTTGATCTATTTTCAGGTTCCCTGCCAGATCAAGTCTGCTGTTCTAGTCTACTGTTGAGTCCCTCAAATGAATTCTGAAGTTTGGTCATTGTACTTTCCAACTCCAGAATTTTCATTTAGTTACTATTTTTTAATTCTTATGTTTTTAGATTTTGTTTTTTTGTCAGAAAAAGAGAGAGAGAGCACAAACACTGGGAGCAGCAGGCAGAAGAGGCAGAGGGAGAAGCAGGCTCCCCACTGAGCAGGGAGCCCGATATGGGACTCGATCCCATGACCCCAGGATCATGACCTGAGCCGAAGGCAGCTGCTTAACCGACTGAGCCACCCAGGCGCCCTTCATTTAGTTTTTATAGTTTCTTTTCATCAATAGTGTCTCTTTGGTGAGATGTCTACTTTGTTAAGCAGTTCCTAGGACATATCATGGCTACTTTGATGTCTAAATTTGGCATCTGGTCCCTTTCGTTGGCAGTTTCTGTTGCCTGATTTTCCTCCAGCATGTGGGTCCCAGGTTCCTGGTTCTTTGCAGGTCTTATGTTGAAAACTGGACCTTTCAGTTAATCTATTACAGCAGCTCTAGATACAGATTCCTCTTTGCCCTCTCTGGGACTTGTATTTCATCTTGAGGCTTGACTAGGCTATGTTAGCAACATTCATTTCCCCACCAGCCAGGAAACTCTGGTGTGGCTCCTGGTCGTGCACATGGTACCCGGGGCTGCCAGTGGCTTTAGCTCTTGAAAACACTTTGTCTTTCCCTGAGCTCTAGGGTAAGATGTCCGCTTCATTTGATGTCCCACCACTCTTATTAGGCTCTAATTAGGACTGATTGTTCTTTTGTTTTCAACAGTGCCCCGGGGCAAACTTGCTCAGCAGTCTGATCCAATTAAATTCTGGCAGGGATGGTTTTTTGAGGTCACTCTTTTGTTTTTTTCCTGACCCCAGGAAAGTTCTTTTTAGATACCTTTTTCTGGTCCTTTCTAGTGGGTTAGCTGGTCTACAGTTTATCCCACTGTTCTTAAGAGGAGCTATTGTGTTTTAGGAGTACCCTGAGGCTTGACCTTTCCTACAGACTTCTTCAGATAGAGTCCTTCCTTCTCGGAATGCTTTGGAATTCCCGTGCTTATGGACTGCCTCTTCCTGTGGCCAAACTGAGCCCGTGCTCTGGGAGCTGAAGACCATGGTAACTCTCCAGGGTGGACCCTATGCCCTAGGAGTGAGCTGGGGTGAAGGTGGTTGGGGTCCCTGAGGTCTTGGCTTGCTGCGCCTGGAGCAGAGCTAGGACGGGGTGAGTAGGGATTGGGTAGACAAAAGGGAGTCCCTAACCCTTCAGCTATGATCCCCAGGAATTTCAGTTTAGCTTCTTCAGCCTGGAATTGGAGGGGATGGAAAATGTGGGCAGACTGCTCCTCCCATTGAGAGATGCTAAACTTTGATTGGGAGCTGAGGGAAGGGGAGCCCCGACTTCTTGGCCATATTTGCCCGGAGTAAGACCTTCATCAAACTGAGCTGGAGGTGGGGGAAGGATGGGGTGGGGAGAGAGTGGTGGCTCATTAGCCACAGACTCTTGGTTCTTATCAAGTTGAACTAGATTTTCTTCAATAAATGTTTCTTCATTTGACATATGCCCTTAGAATTTCCAGGAACTTTGGTATTTTGTTTCATGGTTTCCACCAGCTTTGTTTTGCCAGGAGTGGTCCAAAGAGTTTCTCACACTGACATCCTGGAGTGGATTAGCTATCACATACACCAGTCCCAGGGCAACACTGTGAAGGGCAGTTTGGAAAACTTCCCACACACGTGGCTGGACATTCCATAGAATCAATTTTCTCTCTATTTCCAGAGGAGAAGGGCCTTTGCCTCTCCTTTCCCTCCCAAAAGGAGAAAAACCTTTGCTACTTGGAGGCAGGGTAGGAAAGCATTCTGGGTTCTCTAACCCTTTGCAATGTAAACACATCTCTCTGAAGTCAGATAAGCTCCAGCTTTTGACCTGAAGAGGTCTTCAAGGTTCTGAGTCTCATTTCCCTTGAAATATAAACATATAAAATATCAACCTCCAGAATTAGGTGAATCTCTCTGGAGCTCTCAACCTCTGCAGTTGAAAATTAGCTTTCCAAGGCTTGGCTCTTAGCTCAGGATCTGAAGTTTTTAGCAAATTTATTCAGAAAACCCCAGCTGCACAGAAACACAAACTTTTCTCTCTACCCAGGGATTGCACCTCCTTGTGTTTCTCCATAGGGGCTACTGCTAAATATTTCCATAATATGCCACTCCTTCCTCTGGTCAGTTTATTTTAGTCTGACCAGCAGGAGATAAGGTCAAGTCCATTGGGTTTGTTGTAAACCACACTTACCCAGCTCTCCCCGCAGAACTCCCAAGGGCAGGACGAGGTCATCCCACTGCAGTGGTCTTAGCCTCAGCCTCCAAGGCTCCTGGCTTTTGTCAACTGAACAAACCTTATTTACCTTCAAGGTCTACCTTAGAATGGCTGGTGGCTTCTCCATGTTTCTGAATTAACCTTGCCTGCCTGGCCTGAGGCTTATACCCAGTTTCAGCTGGATAGACTCTCTTGCTGTGTCTCTGTCAAATAAATAAAATTTTAAAAATCCTCCTCCTCTTCCTCTTCCTTCTTCTTTTAAAGATTTTTATTTGACAGAGAGGGAGAGAGAGAGAAGGAACACAAGCCAGGGGAGTGGGAGAGGGAGAAGCAGGCTTCCCACGAGCCGGGAGCCTGATGTGGGGCTGGATCCCCGGGCCCTGGGATCATGACCTGAGCCCAAGGCAGAGACTGAACGGCAGAGCCACCTGGGCGTCCTGACATTTGGAATATTTCCGATAAGCCCCTCTAGGTGTAGGTCAGTGTTTTCCCCAGAGATAAATTAATGCCTGCCTTTCATACACCCCCAGAGGGTACACATGGCATCCCTGGGAACAGAGAGTTTACAGCTTGTAGGGCCCCCAAGTGGGATTATATATCAGTCCGGCGGCCTAAGTGCATAAGATCCCTAAGGAGGCCTTCCACCAGTTGGTAAGTTTTGGGGTTTCCCCCACTTTGGCCCAAATTACTCCATTCAATTCTTATTTGCAGAGGGACTGACTTCAGGCAGTCAGTTTCAAGCAGGAGCTGGGCTCATCCCTTCCTGTCTGGTGAGCTGTCAGGCTTCAGGAGCACAGGCAGTGCTCGGTTTCAATTTGGGGTGCTGACAGCAGCAAGGCTGGCAGTTACGGAGAGGGGCCCAGCGGTGGGCAGCAGGTCAGGAGAGCAGTGAGGAGTGTTCTGGGAGGACGGCTCCAGGATTCTGAAAAACAAACATCATGAATCGCCTGCCCTTCATCTCCTGGGTCTGAAGTTCTCCCTTCTTTGGGGCCTTGATTTTGGCTCTCCTTTCATTGTCCCTAAGTTGGTGTGTCTCATGACTGTAACTTCACGGAGTTTTTTCCATCATCCTCTGCTCTCTCTTAGACATTTCACCCACAGGGGCTGGGTGCAACAGAGACAAAAAGCCTTTTCACAGAACATTTTCACACAATTCACACAGACTTCATTAATCATTACATCTGCATCTCCTAAGACCCTTTTTTAGGCAAGCTGATCTGGGATTATTGTTAGAGGAGAGCAAAAGCTACAGCATGTCCTGGAGACTGGTCAGGGCAGAATTCTGAATTAAAAGTTTTTTTTGAAATAGATGTAACCTGTCCCCGCTCTAACTGTCCTGATCGTGAGCCAGTGCAAAGCCTAGAGAGGATCAGCCCTCCATGGTGACCGCTGCCCTGGGTGATCAGAGGGGAGTCAGACCAGCACCTCGTTGCTGAGTGACCCCTGCCAGAACCAGAAAAGGCACAAATGGCCAGAAAGGTCAGAAAGGCCGAACACACAAAGCCAACAGCAATGAGATCTCGCCGAGAGAGGGCCCAAAGTCCCCTATGATTCAAAGTGCCAGAGCTGGTGAAGGGGCCAGGCTTCTCCTGATTTTGACCTTCCTCTGCTTTGCGGCTTTCCTGGGAATCCCTCCAGGAATGAGGCTGGCTCCATCAGTGGCAGCCCCACCAGACAACAGCCCTTTCCGTGGCACCTGTGTACAATCCAGACAGGCCCACCAGCATTCATGCTTTCCACACACATGCACATTCCGCACGCACCCAAAAGGGGGTCTTTCAGCATTCCCAGAGTTCAGCGCACATGGCAACCACACCTATTATAGTTTAGCAGAGCTGAAAACCTGGAAACAAAACAAAACCGTGGCTTTTCCTTGCTTGGAGCAGCAAGAAGAGAGGGCTGCCTCTTTCTCATGCTATGGAGAACTTCTGCCCAGCTATCGGGGCCTTTCTTGCAAGGATTTTTATAACAGTGCATTTTACCTGTCAGTCATAGAGTCTGAGTTGACCCATTCCACAAATGCGAGCATCTGATTTCTACAAAATCTCATTCCTCACTACCTTTCCCGAAGCAAACACATCTGCACGGAGTCTCCCACACCTAGAATCTAGTAAGATTTCAGGTCTCCAAATTGATGGTAAGAAGCCAATGGTTTTCTCCTGAATGTCAGAGAACCTCAGGACTAAGAGATGTCCATTCCACTCACAGTGACAAAAAACAAAGACAGCCTTCTCTATGCAGCCTTCCCTGAGGGAGGGAGTGGGGGAGAGGAGCACAGAACATCCAAGTCAATTTCTGCTGTTGGTTCAGAAGCCATAACACAGAAAGCCATACGAAGTAGTGTGTTGTTGTTGTTGTTGTTTTGTTGTTGTTGTTTCATATGAAGCAGTTTTTAAACTCCTTTTCTCCCCCTGCAAAGTTTTGCACAAACTTCTAAGCAGTTAAAATTAGCTTTTACGGGATGAAATCACAGCTGCAGGGAGAAGCTGTCTGTTTCCCAGTGGGGAATGCAGAAGTGGGGCAAAACGCAGGCTACAGAGTGGGGTTTCATAACTGCCCTCTCCTTCCTCTGCTGGGCACGTGCGAGAATGCTCCAGGACTCCCTGTCCTTGCTCAGGGAGCCTCCAGTCCACATTCTGCAGCATCTCCATTTACCCCGTGTTCTGCGTCCTCTCTCCCCACATGGTGCCTGGAGCCAGTGTCCCCGTCTCCCCCTGTGTAAAGGGACTAGTGCAGGGCCTTCTGAGACAGAAGAGTCAGCTGCGGTCCCAAGGAACTAGGGAGCAGAGGGGAGCTGGGAAGGGTCTCCAGAGTGGTGATCCAGACCCCTTCCCCTGCGGTGTTGACTCGACCCCCAGACTTGGGAGCTGATTAAGTCTGTCTCCTCCTCTTCTGTAGGAGAGCAACACAGGCTTCTCCCGTCCCACTTGAGGCCCCCCTGTAAGGATTTTTGGGTCCCTCTGGAGCAAAGAGCAAAATCCTTATCTGGATGCTCCAAGCTTATCTCCTAATCCCGGACTCACACATTTCTCAGTCTTTTCAGCCCAGCTGCTAATTCCTGTGGAAATTCTTCAAATCCTGCTAACCAGCCTCTGGGCTCAGTCTGTCTCTTGCAGTAAGCCACGTGACACACAGGATGCCATCATCTTTGTTGCCATAACTGTTGGGCTTTTGTAAGCATCTCTGTTAATTTTATTCTGAATGCACATGATAGATTAGTTATTATTCACTCAAAAATAAAAAAATATTCTTAGGCAAATAATTATTTGGCACCAGGATCTTCCCCATCATAGCCCAGTTGCTTACCCCTGGGGCAACGTGATGAAAGCCAGATGGAAAAATCTCCAGCATAGGTGGTTAGAGTCTCCAGAGGTGATGAAAAAAGGGGTGGAGAAAAAGGGATTTTCCTTCCTTATATTCAGGAGAAAAAGGCAACTGCTTCTTTGTCTTCTCCCACGGGGTGGGGGGGGGGGTTGAGGGGGTGGAGAAACACCTTTGTTATTTGGAGACCGGACAGAAAAGATCCTGGGTTCTCCCTCTGACCTTCCGGAATATAAATACATCTCTGCAGGAGCCAGAGTGACCCTGGTGGCTCCAGTTTTTATGACCTAGAGCTATTTCCAAGGTCATGGGCCTCATGTGCCCTTGAAATATAAACACACCTTCAGGGTTCATTAAATCTCTCTGGAGTTCGCACACTATAGAGTTGTAAATTAACTTAGCTGAGGATCCCAAGATTTCAGGAACATTTACCTAGAAAGCTCCAACTCTTAGTTTCTGCTTCTCTTGCTAACGGTTTGCTCCATTGTGTCGTAGTTAGAAGCAAGACAGGTATAGGATTCTCATGACCCAGACGTGTGTGTCGCTCCAGGCACTTCCACAAGAAGTGTCCTTGCTCTTGGACACCTGGGTTTAGGCACCGGGCCTTGGGTTGAGGTGGCATTGGAAAGGCGAGGCGGCAGACTGCATATAGGGTTGGTGAAGTGAGCAGCATATTGGTGGCAGGAACACTGTGCAGTACTTAGGAGAGGGGTATTTCCTAAGTAAAAAGTTTTTGTTTTTTTGTTTTTTTTTTTTTTTTTTAATTATTTGAGAAAGCAACCAAGAGAGAGCAGGGTGAAGGGCAGACGGAGAAGCAGACTCGCTGCTTCATCCGGGGAGCCGGATGAGGGACCCAAGAATGTCAGTCTTAAGACTCCTAGCCAGGAAGGGGCGCCTGGGTGGCTCAGTGGGCTAAGGGTCTGCCTTTAGCTCAGGTTATGGTCCCAGGGTCTCAGGATCGAGTCCCCCATTGGGCTCCCTGCTATGGAGAGCCTACTTCTCTGCTGATCCCCCTTCTTGTATGCTTGCACTCTCTCTCTCTGTTAAATAAAATCTTTAAAAAAAAAGAAAAAAAAAGAAAGATTCCTAAACAGGAAAGAGGGGACTAGAGAAGCAATAATCTAGAAAGTAGTGTTTTAAAAGATCTGTTGGGAGCACCAGAGTGGCTCAGTCCATTAAGCGTCTCTTTTTTTTTTTTTTTTTTTTTAAGATTTTATTTATTTATTTGACAGAGAGAGAGATCACAAGCAGGCAGGGAGGCAGGCGGAGAGAGGAGGAAGCAGGCTCTTCGCAGAGCAGAGAGCCCGATGCGGATGCTGGGATCATGACCTGAGCTGAAGGCAGAGGCTTAACCCACTGAGCCACCCAGGCACCCCAGCGTATGACTCTTGATCTCAGTTCAGGTCTTCATCTCAGGGTTGTGAGTTCAAGCCCCATGTTGGGTTTTATTAAACTAAATATACGTTGGAGCCCCTTTTCTGGGCTGAAACTTTGAATGGGGTAGGGAAGCCATGTCTATTCTATGTAGAAGGCAAAGGGTGAAGGCAGCTGTTACAGATGGACCCTAGCGGTTTCGGCCTAGACATACAGCATGATGGGTATGAACCCACACTCTTTCCACCAGCACGTAACCTGAGAAAATGCATGGCTGCTTCGGGTCAGAGGTGCAGTAATGGATGGCTTGGTGTGAGGTAGGCGTTTGGCAGCTCGAATCAGAGGTCTGACGACCCCACCTGTAAAAATCAGAGCCACTGATAGGAAGCAAGACCTACAGCCTCTTTCAAGATTTCTCAGGATGGTGAACTTTCATTTCATGTCTAAGGCAGTGACCTTGTGAAAATTTGCTAAAGTCCTGCTGAGGTGCAGTCACATCTGCCCAGATGTGACATGAAGGGTGTGATTGAAGAAAAGGAATTCACAATCTTAAAATCGAAAAGTTTACATCTTTCAAGTATCCCACAGCTTAGAAGGACTTTTCAATAAACTACATTGATATGAACTGTATCCCTGGATACAGTACTTTTATCTTTTAAAAGTTAATATTTCAAGAGACCAAAATAACCCATAATCCACTTGAAAGCAGCTGGACCCTAGCAGATAGTCTGGGAGAAGCGAAAGAGACCATTGATGCAGAAACTCCGTGATGATTTCCAGACTGGGGCAGGTGCGGCTCCCAGGTGGGCGTGAGGGTGGCCGAGCCCTGGGCAGCCCCCAGCACCTGTGGGCATGGATAACCCTCCCTGGATTCTGGGGCGGGTCCTGGTCATTATTCTGGGCCACCTGACCCCCCACCTCCATCAACAGGAACTTTGCAGACAAGGCGGCTATTTGAGCGACCTTCGGTAAAGACGTACATGTGTGCGGTGTGTGTGGGGTCTGGGAGAAAAGGCGGCACTAAGTGTTCATCTCATGATGTAGACTGGGGCCCTCTCCCGGCTCCTAGCACCCCGAACCCCAGTCCTGTTTGGAGCAGGGGCCTCTCCTGGGCTCCATGCACCACCGCCCAGACCCAGCTGCAGAGGCGAACTGGCGGGGTGGGGTGGGGGTGGGGAAGTGGATCCAGGCTCTTTCGGGACCAAAGGCAACTTTTTTCAACAAATGGCAAGGATTACCTCCTCCTGAAATAGATGTGGTGTTTATTCATGATTCGCCTCTTTAAATGCCGAGTTAATCTTACATCGTGGACGGTGATACTGACTTATTGGCTCCAGTTCACAAGGCTTCCTTTCAGGAGAGTTTGAAAGGCGTCCCGTTCTCAGGGCTGTAACTGTAGATGGCCATCGGAGGGCCAGCCCTACCGCCCTGACAGTTCTTATCTTCCCCTCTGATTTCTACCTGCAAAAAGGAAATCCTTCCTCATCCGGAGGACAGTGCCTATCGTAGCCTTCCCAGGACGGGTTTCCCCAAGCTGTTAAAAATTAGCAACCCTAGGTCAAGTTTCTGCTTCTCATTCTTCTCAAGGCTTATCCCAGACTTGGCATGATAATGATGAGTAAGGCAGCAGGAGCCCCAACATCTTTTCTGTGAATACCCATCACTATGGCATCCTAGCTTTGCAGCATTTTAAGGCACTGAAATAAAAGTCCAGCTGGTAGAGAATCCAGAAGATTTCCTGCAGCCCTTGGCAGGACAAACACTTCGCCCACAGCAGAAAATATGTGGAGGAAACCAGTGTCAAAAGCCCTTGACTAAGAAGTCTGACTGGAGATGTGTTTTGCCGCCGGTTACAGGAGACGCCCTAACAATGGCACGAACAAATGTTGGGTAGATTTGCCTCATGAAAAGAATCTTGGGGGTTGGCAGCCTGGGGCCCGCACGGTGGCTCAACTAGGTGACCAGACACCTGGGCTTTTTACTCTCTTTCTGCTCTGCCTTCCTCAAAGAGTCGTCTTTTGACATCATGTTTGTCACCTAATGGTCACAAGATGGCTGCCTCCTCTTCGGGTTCCGTGCTGGAAGAGACAAGAAGGAAAGGAAAAAAAATGAAGGCGGGGCTTTTCCTTGTGAGGTCTCTTCTAGCAGTGGCCCCTGCCTGCCTTATCCCAGGGATTGAAGTGATGTCGCATGCCCACTAGTTTTTTGTTTTTGTTTTTGTTTTTTAATTTTTTATTTTTTTATAAACATGTATTTTTATCCCCAGGGGTACAGGTCTGTGAATTGCCAGGTTTACACACTTCACAGCACTCACCAAAGCACATACCCTCCCCATGTCCATAACCCCACCCCCCCTTCTCCCAACCCCCCTCCCCCCAGCAACCCTCAGTTTGTTTTGTAAGATTAAGAGTCACTTATGGTTTGTCTCCCTCCCAATCCCATCTTGTTTCATTGATTCTTCTCCTACCCACTTAAGCCCCCATGTTGCATCACCACTTCCTCATATCAGGGAGATCATATGATAGTTGTCTTTCTCTGCTTGACTTATTTCGCTAAGCATGATACGCTTCAGTTCCATCCATGTTGTCGCAAATGGCAAGATTTCATTTCTTTTGATGCATGCCCACTAGTTTTAAGAGAGGTTGGGAAATTGAGTGATACCTTTTCCGACCTCTACACTGGAGGCAGACCATGACAAAGGTGACTGGGAATGTGTGTTGAACGTGTCAACCTATGGTATCTTCCACCAGGTGTCACAGCAAAATAGTACTGAAGAGAACAAAGCAGGGCTAGCCTAGGTTTTACCAACCTGAACGGTCGGTTGGGGAGAACGTCATGGGCAGGACTGGTGTCTGGTCACATAGGCTGTGGGGGTTAGGAAAAGAAAAGTCAGTATGTCATAGTCAGTAGGTGGAGGTGGAGGACTTGAGCCTGGGTCAGCCTGACCAGTTGTAAAGCTCTCTTTATTATCCTGGGCTGTTGTGCTGCTGTGCAAATGTCTGCACGGCGGCATGTCTGACTCTTCTTATGATGGCCATGCCCAGGCACCCACCAGCTTCTGAGAGTGGCATTCAGGAGGGGGACCTGGAGGGCACTTGGGTGGTTCAGTGGGCTAAGCCTCTGCCTTCGGCTCAGGTCATGATCTCAGGGTCCTGGGATCGAGCCCCACATCGAGCTCTCTGCTCAGTAGGGAGCCTGCTTCCCCCTCCATCTGCATGCCTCTCTGCCTACTTATCTCTGTCTAACAAATAAATAAATAAAATCTTTAAAAAAAAGAAAAAAAGGAGGGAGACCAGGAAGACAGTCCTAGTCCTACCAGATATAGCCCGTCTATTGGGTTATGATTGCCTCCAACTGTCGCTCTCCCATTAGAATCAGAGCCCCTTGACGGCAAAGACTGTGTTCTGATCCCAGTTGTATTCCCAGGAACTGACATAGAGTAGGTACTCAATAAATATTTGCTGGGTACGAAATGATTGCAGGACTGGACTGTGGTAACATCCCTGTATTAGGAGTACTAATGCTACTAATGCTATGCCAGGGTAGTGCTCATTCAGTGTTTCATAAGGAGACCCTGTGGGAAGGAGAACTCTGGCTGATGGGCTCAGAGAACAATTCAGGGGTGAGTCAAGTCAGCATCTGAGCCAGTCTTCGTGATCCTCAAACACGGGCCTGGGGAAGTGTGCTCTAGGTGGAGGAAACAGGGACAAATTTTCCCAGATGAGAGCACAGACTATGGAGAGAAGTCACAGCCAACGGGTAACACAAGGTTTTGGAGAAAGGAGATTGCAGCCAAGTATGAATGGGAAACATCGACTTAAATAAACTCAATTATCCATCACAGGTCTCAGAGCCTTTAACAATGCTCCTGTGACTCCAGCCAGTGTTCTCAAACACTCAGTCTCGGGACCTTTCCTTGTAGAGTCTTTCATGGAATGAGTGCCCCACAGAACACGTTTTGGGAAACACTGATCTAGCTCAGCCCCACATGTATAGACCAGGAAAACGGAGACTCAGAGAAGAGAGCTGGTTTAATCGGAGCCACAGAGCAGAACCTGGATTGGAACCACAATCATGTCCCTTGACTTCCGGCATAATGCTCATTCGTTACGTGAGGACTATGTATGCAAAGGACAGCTTCTTTGTTACAGGGACCTTTTTTAAATTTATCTATTACTCAAACAACAACGTTGGTTTGTTGTTTGGCCCCCCGATTTTGTATGGTGGTATTTCTATTCATTTCCATGACTCTGAGCTGCCAGTCCCTGGCATTGTCGTGTGTGGCCTCCGGAATCTAGGAAAGAAGGTTCATCTTCAATCAGTCCCAGGTTGGCCTCAAGGGCCAAGAAAAGGGATTCTGCACGACCATTTTTAGGGACATGCAGGGCCGCTGCAGTTTAGACCTGTGCCTCCCTCCTCAGTTCTTCCTTGCCCCCCAGCCCTTACACCTGGTTGGTAGGCTGAATGGCACCCAAAGATGGCCACGTCCAAACCCCTGGAACCTGTGAATATGTTACCTTACATGGCAAGCAAATGGGACTGTGCAGATGTAGTTCTGTTTTGGACTTGAGGAAGGTTATCCTGGATTACCTGGGAGGGCTGATCTAATCACCGGAGCCCTTAAAAGCAGAGAACTTTATCTGGCTAGAACCGAAGGGAAGCAACAGAAGGGCAAGTGGGAGAGAATCACAGCATAAAAAAGACTCCACGCTGTCTTTGAAGATGAAGGGGGCGACGTGACAAATACAGGTGGCTTTAAATTGCTGAGGAGAGGCTCCCTTCTGACAGCCATCAAGGGAACAGGGACTTGAGTCCTAAGTCCTACAACCACAAGGAACTGAATTCTGCCCAAAACATAAATAAGTGTGGAAGCTGAGAGCCTCCAACGAGAGCCTGGGCCATGGGCCCGGAGCAGAGGAACAAGTGATCTATAGACTGTGAGATAATAAATTTGTGTTGTTTTAAGCCATTAAATTTATGGTAATTAATTTTGACAGCCTTAGAAAACGGACTCCGTTGGGGTAAAGTCATTAACATATCCAGAGTGGGGGTCTGAAAGGAAGAGAGGTTAGGGCAAGGGCACCACAGGGCCTGGACGGCTTTGGGGTCGAGGTACTGAGTTTTAGTGTTTTAAAAAAAACAGGCAGGGAGGACTAGAGGGTGGGAGCACCTGCGTGGCTCAGTGGGTTAAGCGTCTGTCTTAGGCTCACGTCGTGATCCTGGGGTCCTGGGATAAAGCCTCACATCAGACTCCCTGCTCAGTGGAAGTCTGCTTCTCCGTCTCCCTCTGCTGCTTCCCCTACCCCCTGCATGTGCTCTCTCCCTCAAATAGAAAAAAACAGGGGCGCCTGGGTGGTTCAGTGGGTTGAAGCCTCTGCCTTCAGCTCAGGTCATGATCCCAGGGTCCTGGGATCGAGCCTCGCATCAGGTTCTCTGCTCAGCAGGGAGCCTGCTTCCTCTTCTCTCTCTGCCTGCCTCTTTGCCTACGTGTGATCTCTATCTGATAAATAAAAATCTTTAAAAAAAAATAAATTAAAAAACAAAACAAAACAAAGCCAGCCGTTTTGAGTCATGTGCACCCTTCCCTCCCGGCCAGGTGTCCCCATAGCTCTACCCAGAATGAGAGTGGTGGTCAGGGGGAAGGCTGCTAGAGGCCAAAGGGCTCCCCGAAGTAGGGCCACTTCTGTGTCTTTTCTACGTCCTACGTTCTGTCTGACAACTGAATCATGGCGGCCCCTGTCATAAAGACCCAAAGCCTCTGCAATTCGGCTGATAGTGGTTATTTGTGACTATATCCCTCGAAAAGAAAGGGGCGACTAATTTACTACCCCTGACAGGGCGAAGTGTGGCTATTACCGTGGTGGTGGAACAGCTCAGGCTCCTGAGCGAAGCCATTTCAACAGAGGACATGTCCCAGAAGGGGAGGTGTGTGTCTAGGAGTTCAAAATAAACATCACTATGTTTGAGAAAGAATCCCAGCTTCCCTGGGTGATAACCCGACTACCCTCAGATCTAGAGCCAGTCTCTGCGTCTTTGGAACTCTTTTGTTTCTAAGTGCCAGGGAAAGTGTTTGCATGCTTTTATTTTACTAAAATAAAAGGGAGACACGGAGAGGGGCTTGGTTTTGCTGGCCTGAAATCTCTCTTTTTTGTTCCAATTTTGTTTGATTTTTCTGAACCTATTTAAGGTTATAACACAATAGATCTAACTATTTCAAGCCATGGAGATTTCTGCACAGAATCTTATCTCTGATGAGATACACATTACTACAAAATACTTGCATTTTTAAAAGTGCAGGATTAGTTTTAATGTTAAAGGAATCTGGAAATTCTGTCTTGGATAAAAGTGCAGTTTAAAAATCAGAGAAGCTTCTTGGATTACTTAGAACAAAACATCCTTTTTTTTTTTTTTTAATTTAAACTTGAGTGGATCTGCAGGCTGTTTTATTCATGCTCTGTTGTCATCTCTAATGCACGTAGAAGATACCTTTCTCACAGTGTGATTCAGTACGGGCGCCGAAAAAAGACGGTCTCGGGTTTCGTGTGTGCAGGTAATTAGCTGACTTTGAGCTGCTCAGTTAAACTGTTTGAAGGTCAATAATGCATGAATTTCTGGCAGACTGTCTAGCACGGAGTCCATAAACTTGTATGGGGACTCAACATTTTTAGAGTAGAGAGAATTTTGTGTCTTGAATATGAAATAAGTAATGTTGGGATTCTTTTTGCCTGGAATTTAATTTTTATGGACACAAAAAAGTTCTGATGTGTTTTCCAAATTTGCAAAAAAAAGTCTTCTGTTTTGCATATTTGGTAGCACATTCTCTTAGGAACTTTGAAATCACATTCAAGTACCCCAAATTAAAATGTCAGAATTTAGACTCCTCACAGAGACCCTCTTGGAATTTGTGTAAGTGTCTTAAAAACGTAAGATAAGTGTTAACATTGCATGGTATTTAATTTTTTTCCTCTAAAGGTAGAGGTTTTTTGTGTTTTTTTTTTAAGATTTTATTTATTTATTTAACAGACAGAAATCACAAGTAGACAGAGAGGCAGGCAGAGAGAGAGAGGAAGGGAAGCAGGCTCCCTGCTGAGCAGAGAGCCTGACTCCAGTCATCCCAGGACCCTGGGATCATGACCCGAGCTTAAGGCAGAGGCCCAGTCCACTGAGCCACCCAGGCACCCCACGGTACAGTTTTTATATACAACTTTAATTGAGTCCTTGAAATTTAACTAGAGCATTGAATTATCAAAAGAAACTCCGTTTAGATAAAGATCATTTTTTCTTCGAAAGTTTTCTCAGTGGACAAAGCAAACACAGGATTGGACCGAGCAGAATGCCTCTTGATTTGGGTTCTGCCTTTCTCCCCAGGGGTCTGGGATCGTGTGCTTTCTCTGCCTCTGGCTCTTTCCTCCAAAATGGTTAAGTTAGCAAACCTCACCCTCAGCTGTCTGATAACCTCTCAAGATGGGGAGCGAGTGTGTCGTTTGACCCCGGGTATTGTTCCCCTTGCGTTAGACCTTCCCTCGCGATGCTGGGACCCACCGCTGTCCCGCTTCTGTTGGCTTGTGCTCCCCATCTCACTACCCCGGGAAAATAACCTCACTGGGCCAGCTACTGTGCTGACACCAGTGCGCCCATTTATCAGAGGGCAAAGTTTAGGCTCCTGTAAGGTTACCAAAGCTTCCAACTGGTGATCTGTAACTGGCGGATTTAGGAGTCCAGTGGCCCCGGTAGAAGATTTCTCTAGTGCCACAGATCTGGGGGACAGTGTGCTTGGTCTACTCCAGCTGCCTTCTGGGGGGTCTGGTGCAAGGCAGTCCGGCTGTGTCCGTATTTGTCATGAACATATCTCTTGATATTTGACCCCAGGATAGGAGTATTTACATCTCAGGATTTGGCCAGGAAATGGCTCTTTTAGCCACTTTTCTTTGCTGATAGGAAACAGTCAAGATAGGGTATTCTTCTAGAGGCCTCCAGCGGGGGCGTATGGAGGAGGTCTTTGTGTCCTTGACAAAGAAACCACCACCTTTTCCTCAGAGGAGGACTTTATTGACACTGGGCTGTTGGTGGGCTCCTGTCACCAGCTCAGGAGCAAGCCACACTTTTAGAGTTGTGCTCCTATCAGCCAGGGGCTCTCTTGGCCACTGTTACAAGGCACCAGGGACAGGAATTGATCGCCCAGGCTTATATGAATTTATAGCTTCACACAGGAGTCTGGTTCTTGTCACAGTTGTAGGATCTCGAGCTAGAAGAGGTCTTCTCTAGACTTGACTGGGGGTCAACAATCTTTGACAATTCAGAACTCCACGCTTCTACTTGCTGATTGGGGATCTATATACTACATACACTGAATTTGCCTTGCGCTGTTTTTTATTCTTCTCCCCAAAAGTGGGCTTTTAAAGAAAAATCGTTTTAAAACTCATCATAGAGGGGTGCCTAGGTGGTACAGTGGGCTAAGCCTCTGCTTTCGGCTCAGGTCATGATCTTAGGGTCCTGGGATTGAGCCCCGCATCGGGCTCTCTGCTCAGCAGGGGACCTGCCTCCCCCTCTCTCTTTGCCTGCCTCTCTGACTACTTGTGATCTCTCTCTCTGCCAAATAAATAAATAAAATCTTAAAAAAAAAAAAAACCTCATCAGAATTTGGAAACTCAAAAAAAAAAAAAGTAAATACCCACCAGATCCTTTGAGAGTACAGCAAGGTAAGCAACAAAAATCTTTGCAGAAAAGGTGGCATGAAATGTAGTAGGCACCAATATATACAGTCGGACTTTGTTGGTATTTCCGTCAAACCAGTCTTTCTGCCCAAATGCTTTTCCCATTTCTGCAGCACCCAAGAGTCCAAGACTGTGTAAACAGAGAGAACATTGTTGTGAACTGTTTGCTCTGGCATGCAGCCTCTCCTGGCCTCCCAACCCCTCTACAGGTCAAAGGTCAAAAGTCAACAGCAGGCCCGGGCTTAAGGGTCCTCTTCAATTACTCCACAGTAATGGAGGATAAAGCCAAAGGACTGGCTTTCACTTACTGAGAAATCTGGTTACATCTATAAATGGGATCTTCTACACAGAAAGTTAATTTTTGGTGGAAAACTCTATTAAGGGTTATTGCATTCCAAAAATCCAAGGGCAAAAGTAACCAAGACAAAAAAAAAAAAAAAAAAAAGATGGCTAGAGTGTGAACATGATTCCTGAGTCTATCACGGAAGTTCCCCATCAGAGTTCGCTCAGCTCTCTTGCACAAAAGAACCCTTGATGATTTACGCACCTGAAGAGGTCTCTTAGCAACGGCTGGGAAGGAAATGTACTGAGAAACTTGCTCTAGGCTTTGTTTAGAGGGAATGCCAAACCGGAG
Organism: Mustela nivalis; assembly: GCF_964662115.1. Classification (NCBI taxonomy): domain Eukaryota; kingdom Metazoa; phylum Chordata; class Mammalia; order Carnivora; family Mustelidae; genus Mustela; species Mustela nivalis. The sequence continues at coordinate 130,898,871 of NC_139021.1, forward strand.
GTTAAATGCAATTTAACACGTTCTCTAAAATGCAGTGGACATGTTATTGTATTAATTTTAAGGAGCAGAAAAAGGCAATTTGGCTTCCTACTTGATTGTAGGTTTGTTTGCTCTTAAAATACTCATTCCCACACCGTGGTAGGAATTATGAATAACATTTCTGGGAGTGTTTTTGGATTTGGCAAGCCGTGTCAGGATTCTTTAAAAGAACTTGTTTGGGATTTTTAAAATGTAAGAAAAAACTTCTGCTGCTCATATTTCTGCTTGTTCAAAGTAGTGCTTTCTGAACAATCTATTTTCAGCTTTTATTTCGAATTGACTTTAGATATATGGGAGATTGCAAAGAAATGTACAGGGATATCCCACGCATCCCTCCCACCAGACCTATGAAAAATCTGTTTTGACTATTTTTCCTATGAAAGGAGGAAATAAGCTTAAGAGTTGAGCTAAAAACTGGGCTGCTTCAGGTCTAGCCCAAAGGCACAGTGGAGACCTGAGTACTGGACCCATCCTCGGTGAAGCCTTCCTGTTTCATTTGCCCAAAAATGGGCGGCTACCGGCAGGGGGCGCGGCAGGCAGGGATGTCAGACGCTGACACTCTAGCCACTTCTCCCTTCCTTTAAATTCTTCCTCCCTACCCCATCGCAAAGTTCAAAGTGACTGCGTTTAGGGTAGGGGTGTATTGAGGTTGTGTAGTTGAACCACCGAAAACCTTTTTAGGTTTTGCCCTATGCTTCGCCGGGACTCTAACCCTTATCCCTCTAGGAGAGAACTTTCTCCACCCTCTTTGAGTTAAGGACTTTTCGTCCACTTGAAGGTGGGGGACGGAGAGGAGGTAATTCAAGATCACACAGAAGAAAAAAGTCACTTCTTAGATTGTTTTGGGAGACGAGGAAGAAGGTTATAAAAGTTTAAAGTCACTTATTTCAAATTAAGCACATAGAGTTATGTTAAAGAAGCATGGAAGTATTTGAAATTGTACTTTTTCTGGTTGAGGAGGGAGATGAAAGAGAAGAAAGTAAATCCCAGATGTGGATGGAAAAAAGAAAGGCAAAGAGGGGCGGAAGAGAGGCAGAGGCTTATTACCCTTAGCTTAGAGGTAGACTTTCTAGAAGGATTTTGAGGTTTAGCTCAGCTAATGTCTCACTTGGACACTAAGTTTTATAATCCCATCTCTCATCACTGCCCTTTGAAATACTGATTAGCCATTCAGCCTAGCTTCTCAGAATGCTGCAGGTATCCTGGTGTCCATCCAGTGGAATAGCCACAAGCACACAAGAGGAGATCCTAACCTCTGTGGCAGACAGCAGCTCTGGCCTGTGTTGTAACCTTCCAGCTCAGAGATGCCCCCGCCTGCCAGATACAGAAGCTTAAGCACACAGGGAAACAGACCAGTGTTATGTATAGCAAACTGCTTCTCAGTTTCCTTATGGAAGTCCTCTATCTTCATCTGATACAATAAATACTATGGGCCACTCACCAGCTCTGGCTACAACACTTCACACCTTGCCAGTCCTCACCACCTTCCTTCCCCCTCAACTAGTAAAATGTATTGGCTTTGCTGTCACTGGGCAAGTCACCTGCACAGTATAACCAAGTTTTCTCAATTCTTTGACTACCCTTTGGCTACTCTTGACTCCCCATGCAGCCCCAGGGCCATGTTTGTTTGTTGAATGGTTAGCTACTTTAACACTGTGATTATCAACACCCTCACCCTCTTACCATTCCCAAGAAGACCTCACCGGGGAAGTTGTTAGAAACACAGAATCATGGACCCTCCTTCGGACATTCTGAATCAGAATCCGCACATTAGCACTCCCTCCCCAACCCCACCCCAGTGACTCCCTTATCACATTAAAGTTTCAGAAGCACCTGGCCTTCCTGGCTCTCACCCTTTTCATTCCAGATTGTCACCTGCCACCAACCACACTCCACACTTCAATCATCTTTAGACTCAGGGCTCCTTCATAATCCTTGTATTCATATATATTTTTTGAAATTTAGTACACTCCAGGAATGGCTCTTCAACCCCCCTTTCCACTCTTCAGCTCCTCACTTCTGTTTTTTTTCTCCTCCCATTCCTATCCTCTCTCTCCCTGCCTTAACTTTGCAGAGATCGAGGACCTTGCTGTGCTCATGTGTATTTCTTTCTATGCTTCAGTGGATTCCTGGTCTTCTACCCTCCTCTACTCTTTTCTCAGGTCCAGGTGAATTCATATCTTCCTTCCTTCCTCCTTTTTTTTTTTTTTTTTAGATTTTATTTATTTATTTGACGGAGAGAGAGATCACAAGTAGGCAAAGAGGCAGGCAGGGGGAGAGGGGGGAAGAAGTCTCCTTGCTGAGCAGAGAGCTTGATGTGGGGCTCTATCCCAGGACCCTATGACTACGACCTGAGCCGAAGGCAGAGGCTCAACCCACTGAGCCACCCAGGTGCCCCATCTTCCTTATTTCTAAGGCAGTTCTTCTACCTGTGCCTTTTGCACATTTTCCTATTCCTTGTCCTACGGGATCTTGTTGTCTTACTGGTCTTCTCTCTCTCCCGGAAACAGGTACATTATTTCCTCGAAGCCTTTTCTTTTGGATGCAAATGTGCAGAGTTCTTCTTTTAAGAAAATCACAATGTACACACACGTTCACATTCACTTGTTCCTGCTCCCTTCTGGTTTGTGTTCTGTTTCTCCTCTTTCAGAATCCGATTTTTCCAACAAATGGTATAGAACAGTGGTTTATAGTTGGAGCAGTTTTGCCTCCATTCCCCCATCCCTTCTGGGGACGTTTGGCGATGTCTGGAAACTTGTTTGGTTGCTGCAACTGGGAGAGATGCTACCGGCATCTAGAAGTGGCAGAGACCAAGAACCCTACTAAACACGCTGCAATGCCCTCGACGGCTCTGCACAACAAAGAATTATCTGGCTCGGCAGACCGTCTTGGTTTTCCTTTGATTTTCTTGGTTATCACACGGAAAATCCTATGTCCCAGGGAACCCCTCAGTCCTGAGCATACTGAGATGACTGGTCACTTTATATCTGGCCCCCAATGTCAAAAGTGCCAAAGTTAAGAAGCCTTGCTCTGGAAGGAGGATCCATTAACATTACCTTTTCCCTCTCTTAACTCCCTTCCCTTCAGCCTGACATTTAGTTTCTGTGTTCTTTTCTATGAAAACAGTTCTCTTGAAAGACACCAGTGGTCACCTTTCAGTCAAGAAAGACAATGACTGGGGCGCCTGGGTGGCTCAGTGGGTTAAAGCCTCTGCCTTTGGCTCAGGTCATGATCCCAGGGTCCTGGGGTCGAGTCCCTATCAGGCTCCCTGCTCAGTAGGGAGCCTGCTTCTCCCTCTGTCTGTCACTCTCCCTGCTTGTGCTCTCTCTCTCTCTCTCTCTGACAAATAAAATCTTAGGAAAAAAAATAATAAAATGGCCCTTTTCCTCCTCCCTCCACCTTTCTGATCCCTTTTAAGCATTTTGACACTGTTGTTTTACTATCATTTCAGAGCCTCTTTTTCTCACACTTTTGGTTCTCTACCTCCTACACCCATTATTGGGCCTTCTTGCTTTTGTGGGTCCCTATTTCTACTGTTTCTTAACTGTAGGTAGCCTCGCAGTTTAGTGTTTCTTGGCTGTCTTCCTATATCTCCTACTGAAGAACTTATGCCCTCCTCAGCTTCAGATCTTCTCTGTTTTAGTTGATTCTCAAATCTCTTTCCTGAGTCCTAGTCTTTCATTTCCAAGTAATTGAGTGATTCCCTTGGATGCTCAGCAGAATCTTAAACTCTAACATGAGTAACAGCAGGTTAAGAACATTTATTTAAGATGTTGGCAAGGAGGAGGCACCTGGGGGGCTTAGTCCTTAAGCATCTGCCTTCCGCTCAAGTACAGATCCCAGAGTCCTGGGATCTAGTCTCATGTCAGGCTCCCTGCTCAGTGGGAAGCCTGCTTCTCCCTCTCCCACTCCCCCAGCTTGTGTTCCCTCTCTAGCTGTCACTCTGTCAAATAACTAAATAAAAATCTTAAAAAAAAAAAAAAAGACATTGGCAAGGAGGAAAGACAATACCGTCTAGCTTACATTTCTTTTCTTTTTTTTTTTTTTTAAGATTTTATTTATTTATTTGACAGAGATCACAAGTAGGCAGAGAGGCAGGCAGAGAGAGAGGGGGAAACAGGCTCCCCGCTGAGCAGAGAGCCCCATGTGGGGCTCTATCCCAGGACCCTGAGACCATGACCTGAGCTGAAGGCAGAAGCTTTAACCCACTGAGCCACCCAGGCGCCCCCTAGCTTACATTTCTGATCCGTCTTCAACTTTGGTGTGATAATAACTCTTAAACTCTATCCAACCAGGATAACTCTATTCGTGCTTTTATATACCTTGTGCTTTCCTCTTTCCATGGTTTTGCTCTGTCTTCGTGCTTTTGGAAAAATTTTTTGACCTTTCCTTCTTCAAATCTTCCTAATCATTCCAACCAGGAAAATGTGGAATGGGGCACCTGGGTGACTCAGTGGGTTAAGCCTCTGCCTTCAGCTCAGGTCATGATCTCAGGGTCCTGGGATTGAGCCCCTCATTGGGCTCTCTGCTCATCAGGGAGCCTGCTTCTCCCTCTCTCTCTCTCTGCCTGCCTCTCTGCCTGCTTGTGATCTCTGTCAAATAAATAAATAAAATCTTTTTTAAAATATGGAATGATGAAAATGCTGGATTAGGAGTCAGAAGACCTGTTTTTGTCACTTCACTTGCTTTCTGACCTTGGGACAATTACTTGAGCTTTCTATGGATTGTGTGTGTGTGTATGTATGTATATATATGTATATATGTATACATATGTGTGTGTGTGTGTGTCTTAAGATTTTATTTATTTGACAGAGAGAGACAGCAAGAGGGGGAAAACAAGCAGGGGGAGTAGGAGAGGGAGAGAGGGAGATGCAGGCTTTTTGCTGAGCAAGGAGCCCGATAAAGGGCTCCATCCTAGGACCCCGGGACCATGACCTGAGCCAAAGGCACCCACTTAACCGACTGAGTCACCCAGGCACCCGTATGGCTTTCTTTATGTTAAGTAAAGAAATGGGAATTCCATCCCTGCCTGCCTCAGAAATCTAATATGAGGGCGCCTGGGTGGCTCAGTGGGTTAAGCCGCTGCCTTCGGCTCAGGTCATGATCTCGGGGTCCTGGGATTGAGTCCCGCATCGGGCTCTCTGCTCAGCAGGGAGCCTGCTTCCTCCTCTCTCTCTCTGCCTGCCTCTCTGCCTACTTGTAATCTCTCTGTCAAATAAATAAAAAATCTTTAAAAAAAAAAAAGAAATCTAATATGATTTTTAAAAAGTGCTTCGAAATGTATGAATTACCATGTAAGCATTGTCTGACCTAAACTCTGATAGCACTTTGTGACTTTCATCCGGAAATTTACTACCTCTTGCATGTAAAGTACTGACAAATTCTACAAACTTCTTAAAAACTAGGGGGCCCGAATGTAAGTCTTTTTCTTTTGTGCTTTCTACCATTGTTCCTGTTATCAGATTGGGAGGAAGAACCGATGAGAAAAATAGTAATGCCACGTGCCATTCAGTTTTTATTGGGGCGCTGTGTAGCTCAGTGGTTAAATCCTCTCCCTTCGGCTGGGGTCATGGTCTCAGGGTCCTGGGATGGAGCCCCACATCAGGCTCTCTGCTCAGCGGGGAACCTGCTTCCTCCCCTCTCTCTGCCTGCATCTCTGCCTACTTGTGATCTCTGCCTGTCAAATAAATAAATTTTAAAATCTTTAAAAAAAAAAACAACAAAAAACTAGGGGGCCCGAATGTAAGCCTTTTTCTTCTATGCTTTCTACCATTGTTCCTGTTATCAGATTGGGAGGAAGAACCGATGAGAAAAATAGTAATGCCACGTGCCATTCAGTTTTTATTGTTGGTTCACTAATCCCAAATGGTTTTTACTATAAATGTTATCACCTTTCCTTTTTTTTTTTTTAACCTCCAATTTAGGTGATGTCTTCCCCGTACAAATGAATCCAATAGCTCAATCTCAGTTTGTACCTTTGGCTGAAGTTCTTTGCTGTGCTGTGTCTGATCTGAATGCTGCCCAGACCGTGGTGACCCAGGAATCCCTGTTGGAGCATTTGAAGCAACACTACCCAGGTAGCGTGACCAGTTTTCTCTATTAGTTCCTGGCCTGCTTTCTGTTTATAAATCCTCTTAAATAAACTGGGAGATAGCCACTTTTTTTTTTTTCTCTAGTGTAGAACCTTGTATTAGAGCCCTGCTGGGAGAAGGCCTGCATCAATGAATTTGATAAGGGCATTTCTTTTACTTTCCAGATGAACTTTTGCAAAAACAATGCCTATGGCCATAAGCAAATCATACCATAGAAAGGAATACAAAGCAAAAAAAGAAAAAAAATTCCTCTTCTTCCCCACCATCCCTTTCTTCCACTGCCACTTCCCAGAGGTGACAGCTTCTACTGTTTAGCTTTTCCTGCGTATACTTTCCTAAAAGGTATTTGAGCATATGTATTTTTTTTTTAAATAACATACATTGGATCCTTCTTTACATTCTGTCTGTACCTTGCCTAAGTTAAAAAAATATTTTGGTGGGGGCGCCTGGGTGCCTAGTTACTTAAGCGCCCAACTCTTGATTTTGGCTCAGGTCATGATCTCAGGGTTGCATGATGGAGCCCTGAGTTGAGCCCTGCATCAGGCTCCAAGCTCAGTGGGAGGTCTCCTTGAGATTCTCTCTCTCCCTCTGCTCCTCCCACCCACCTCGTGCACACGCACTCTCTCTCAAATAAATAAATCTTTTTTTAAATTAACATATAACATGTTATTTGCCCCAGGGGTACAGGACTGTGAATCATCAGGCTTACACAATTCACAGCACTCAGCATAACACATACCTTCCCCAATGTCCATAAACCAGCCATCCTATCCTTCCCACCCATCCCCCAGCAACCCTCAGTTTGTTTCCTGAGATTAAGAGTCTCTTAAGGTTTGTCTCCTTCCCCAGTTCTATCTTTTTTCATTTTTTCCCTCCCTATTCCCAGACCCAATAAATAAATCTTTATTATTTTTTTAAGATTTTATTTACTTATTTGACAGAGAGATCACAAGGCAGCGAGGCAGGCAGAGAGACAGGGGGAAGCAGGCTCCCAACCGAGCAGAGAGCCCAATGCAGGGCTCCATCCCAGGACCCTGAGATCAGGACCTGGGCCGAAGGCAGAGGCTCAACCCACTGAGCCACCCAGGTGTCCCCCAATAAATAAATCTTTTAAAAAATTTCGGAGATCTTTCTGTATTACATACTGATTTATTTCCATCTTCTCACAGCTGTGTGATATCCAAAATGCATGGATGTAGAAGAGTATTTTTAATGTTCCCATTATAAAATTGATATGCTTATTGTAGAAAAATCAAGAAAATGTAGAATAGTAACCACTTATAGTATCACAATCCAAAGGAGATGTTGATATATTGAGGTATTTTCTTCCGGTGTTATACAAACATGTTTCACAATATAAATACAATTTTGAAACCTGCTATTTGGGACTGATGCACTGCCTACTGCACTAAGGAGACATCTTTGAACCCTGCTATTTAGAAAAGGAAATTTCTTTTAAAATTGCTACCTTCCTACTTTTAAAAACTATCATAATACAGGTATTAGGTAGTTCGCCCCCATCCTGGCATAGACTGGTTTTCATTTTCTCTTTAGATTCTTAAGATTTAAGCAATGAAGCTGCGATTTTCAAAAACTCGTGTTTGCTTCCAAGAATGCTGTCTTGAAGTCAAAATTTAAATTCATGATGGGGTTGTGTAACTTGCTGTGTGTATTCGAGGGAACTCAGATTTTTTTTTCTCTACTTAACCATTAAGTTAGCCCTGTCTTTGTGTAGACCAAATTATATTCCTGTTACTCAGTTAAATTGTTACTATTATGAATGCTTCTTCGGCAATGCAGTTACATTTATTAATTGTGTTATAGTTAGCTGTGGGTTCATCAAGCACATGTGTGGTCATTTCTGCATTACTGATTTCACTCATTAAAATATTTTTTAATGCCAAACCTATCAGTATAACGAAATGCTTGTTTGTTTTAGGCATTGCAATTCCATCTCAGGATATTCTCTATACCACCCTGGGAACCCTGATTAAAGAAAGGAAAATTTATCACACTGGAGAGGGATACTTCATCGTCACTCCTCAGACTTACTTCATCACAAATACAACCCCCCACAAAAATCACAGAGACCTATCGGATGAAAGTCAGCGGCCGGCTTGCGTTACCTATCTGGTGGGCGTGGCCAGCTGTGCAGAATCAGCCAAAGAAAACGCTGCCCCCATTTCCCATTGTCAGTCTTGCAGGTGTTTCCCTGATCCCTGCGCTCAGGATGTAGAGGCAACACCGGAGGCTGCGGAAACGGCTAGAAAAGGCCAGAAAGGTCTTCAGGAATCCAGACCTTTGGTACGGAATCGAGCAGTTTCAGTGTCTGGGGATCATATCATCAGTGAAAGCGCCAAACCGTTACCAGACACAAAAGACAGAGAAAAAGGCAAGAAGTTTGGCTTCAGCCTCTTCTGGCGTAGTATATCCAGGAAGGAGAAGTCCAGAACAGAACACAGCAGTTTCTCTGCCCAGTTCCCACCAGAAGAATGGCCTGTTCGAGATGAAGATGACTTGGACAATATCCCTCGAGACGTCGAACATGAGATTATCAGAAGAATTAATCCCATTCTGACCGTTGACAACTTAATCAAACATACAGTCTTAATGGAAAAATACGAAGAACAGAAACAATATAATAGCCAGGGCACTTCCACTGATAGGTTGACCACGAGGCCTAAATATCCTTCAAAAGAGGGAGTTAGGAAAAGGCGGGGCCGGTGTGGGAAGCCTCGAAGGCGGGGCCATTCTCAGAGGAAGAGGCACAGAGTGGGGAGCCAGGGAAGCGAGCCTCAGCCAGGAAGCATCGAACAGGAGAAACATCCCAAGATCCCTGCTGCACAGCCCAGCCCCAAAATTAACAGCCCAAATGAAGCAGGAGTTCAAACACCACCTGCTGAGAATTTATCAGTGCTGGGTTCCCATTTGATTTACAAGAAGAGAATCAGTAATCCTTTCCAGGGCTTCTCTCACCGAGGGAGTCCCATGACCAAAGTGCACAACACCCAGACCAGTGATCTGAGACCCCGTCAGGCTGGACCAAAGGGAAAACCTTTCCAAAGGTCAAGGTCTTTGGATTCCTCAAGAATCTTGAAGAGTAAAGCCAAGCAGCGTCTTGCTGAACAATGTGAAGATAAACTGATGGCAGAGTCCATCTGTATGAGTAACCCGACCATCAAACCTCTCTGCGATGACTTCAGAGGTCCCCTCTTAAATTACACTCAGTGTAGTGTTTTGCAAAATGGCGGTGAATGTTGTTCCTTCCGGGAAAGCATGTTGAGATATGATGTAGACGGTGGAAAAAACGAGGTAATCCCTGAAGTCTGGAGGAAAAGTTATTCTCACTTCGACGCATTAGGTGAGGCCGAAGAAATACAGCATGTCCTGCCATCACGAGGTTCCTCTTTAGGCCATGCCTCCCCTGCTTGTAGATTGGTTGATAAAACAATACACCAGTTCCAAAATCTTGGTCTTTTGGATTACCCAGTTCATACGAACTCTTTGAGACAACCTGAGAGTCAAGACAGAGACTTAGAAGAAATAGCAATGAGAAAGACATTTGTCCAGGAAGCAGAGACTGTGGGTCTAGAAGATGAAGGGCTTTCTGATGAAAACCAGGCCTTGGATCAAAATGAACTAGAAGATGATGATGGTGCCTGTAGTTCATTATATCTAGATGAGGAGGACTTTTCTGAGAACGACGACTTAGGTCAAATGCTGCCTGGCCACATTCAGTGTTCCTTTGCAGGGAGAAGCAAGTGGAATCATTTGGGAAGACAAAAAGCGACTGAGAGATCTCTGACTGAGTACAGCAGCAAAATGCACAGGTCTGAGCCTCAGGTGCTTAAAGGAAATGAATGTTACAAACCCACCGGGTTTTTCACTAACTCAGGTGAAAGCCAAACACCTAATCTCCCTGCTGAAAGCAGTGGTCTCAGTTCGGGGACTCAGCCCAGTTTTAGCCACGAAGAGGAAAACAGCGTTGCTACCTGTGTACAAGTGTCGGCCTCTGCTGATGGAAGGATATTTGGTTACTATAGCACGAGGAAAGCCGATTCTGAGACTGAAACCCTGCAAGACCCTGTTAGTGACACAGGAAAGAAACCAGCGAGCTGGAGTCAGAGTGCTCTGAATCAGGGAATGAGAAAGCAGTTCACACAAAAGGTAGAACTTTTCAACACTTCCCATATGCCAGTGTTGGCTCAGGATATCCAACATGAACACAGTCATGTGGAAGGAACAGAAAATCATAGTATGGCTGGAGATAGTGGAATAGATTCCCCACGGTAAGTGTATGTAAATGTGTTTGATTAGCCACTATTCCTCAGGAATGATTAAAATCAATGGTGTATTGAATTACCTAGTGGGAGACTCCTGAATAAACTTTTTATAGCCATGTAATTCTGCCAGTCTCCACTGAATGAATGACATCAAATTACAATGAAATCTCTTCTATAATAGGAGAGAGTTCATTTTTAATGTGAACCAAAATTTACTCTCCTACTACCAAATCTTGAATTATTTCTAAAAATAGGAAGGAGGTGTTATAAATGAAACACTTGCTCAACTGAGGGTTGGAAGTTTTCACTTGTATTTTGGGTTCTACACCCATTGAGAAAGAGCTGCCACTACTTTCCAACAACTTTTTCCATCTGAATCTGTTTAACATTGTTCAGATTATGAAAGTAATATGGTCATAATGGAATATTTGAGAAGTACTGAAAATTGTTTTAAAAGATTTATCTATTTATTTGAGAGGGAGAGCGAGAGAGCATGCATGTGCAAGCACGGGTGAGGGGCAGAGGAAGAGAAATCCTTAAACAGATTTCCCACTGAGCTTGGAGCCCAACGTGGGGCTCAAGCCCAGGACCCTGAGATCATGACCTCATCTGAACTCAAGAGTCAGATGCTTAACCGACTGAGCTACCCACACGCCCCAGAACTGAACACCTATATAATCACCTTACCATTTATTTTATATTATTTTAAAAATATTTTATTTATTTGAGAGAGCACAAGCAGGAAGGAGGGGGAGAAGCAGACTCCCCGCTTAGCAGGCAGGGAGCCCGATGTGGAACTCAATCCCAGGACCCAGGGATTATGACCTGAGCTAAAGGCAGACACTTAATTGACTGAACCACTCAGGTGCTCCCATCCTACCATTTATATATTTTTAATTTTAATTTTAATTTTTAAATTTTTATTTATTTTTATTTTTCAAAAGATTTTATTTGTTTATTTATTTGACAGAGAGAGAGAGATCACAAGTAGGCAGGGAGGCAGGCAGAGAGAGAAGGGGAAGCATGCTCTCCGCTGAGCAGAGACCCCAATGCGGGGCTGGATCCCAGGACCCCGAGACCATGACCCGAGCCGAAGGCAGAGGCTTAACCCACTGAGCCACCCAGGTGCCCCCATTTACATATTTTTAAAAAATTATTTTATATTTGATATGTTTATCTCACTTCAGTCTGAATATATTGATCTATATATTTTGTCTAAATATTTTACCTGTACTATATTTCCTCTTTTGCATGGTGCTTTTTTCAAATAATAGTACATTGTGAACATTCCCCTCATATTCTTAGGTTTCAAAAAGTTTGTCTTAAAATTAGGGTGTATAACTTTACTCTTTAAAAAATAAAAGATTTATTTATTTGAGACAGAGAGTGAGAGAGAACACAAGCAGGGGAGAAGGAGAGGGAGAAGCAGACTCCCCACTGAGCAGGGAGCCCCATGTAGCTCCCTCCCAAGACCCTGGGATCATGACCCAAGCCGAAGGCAGAAGCTTAACCAACTTAGCTACCCAGGTGCCCCTACTAGTTTTTTATTATATAAAATTATCGTGTACTTTGTTTTGAAAAATTAAGTAATGCAGAAATGTAAAAGGTAAGGGAGCCTGGGTGTCTCAGTTAAGTGTCTGCCTTCAGCTTAAGTCGTGGTCCCAGGGTCCCGGGATCAAGGCCTGTGGCAGGCTCCCTGCTCAGTGGAGAGTCTGCTTCTCCTCCCTCTACCCCTCCCTCAGCTGGCACACTCCCACTCTCTCTCTCTGTCTCTCTAAAATAAATTAATTAATTAATCTGTGAAATTAAAAGTAAAATTGGAAGTCTTCATCCCTCAACCTTTGCCATTGCCATTCTGTTGAGGTGACCTACACATTGTTTACAGTTTGGTTTGCTTATCTATCTATCTATTTATTTATTTATTTTAAGATATTTTATTTGGGGTGCCTGGGTGGCTCAGTGGTTTAAGCCTCTGCCTTCATCTCAGGTCATGGTCTCAAGGTCCTGGGGTCGAGTCCCATATCGGGCTCTCTGCTCAGCAGGGAGACTGCTTCCTCCACCCCCTACCTGCCTCTCTGCCTACTTGTGATCTCTTTCTCTCTGTCAAATAAATACATAAAACCTTTAAAATAAAATAAGATATTTTATTTTATTTATTTGAAGAGAGACTGCAAGAGAGAGACCATGAGCAGGGGGTAGTGGTAGAGGGAGAGGAAGAAGCAGAGTTCCCACTGAAGAGGGAGCCTGACATGGGACTTTGTCCCAGGACCCTGGGATCATTACCTGAGTCAAAGGCAGATGCTTAACTGACTGAGCCACCCAGGTGTCCCTGGAGGTCTGCATTTTTTTTTTTTTTTTTTTCAGGCAGAGAGAGAGTGAGTATAAGCAGGGGAATGGCAGGCAGAGGGAGAAGCAGGTTCCCTGAGCTAGGAGCCCAATGTGGAGCAGCAGATCCTAGGACTTTAGGATCATGACCTGAGCCAAAGGCAGCCACTTACCCAGCTGAGCCACCCAGGTTTCTCTTGGAGGTCTGCATTTTAAAAACATATCTTCAATTCTTTATTAGGGAACAGATCTTTCCTGCTTGAGACAATTGTTTAATTCATATCAAAGCTTTAAAGTACCAAATTAAGACATATTGTCTCCAAAGTAAACAATGGTTGTGTAAATGAACAAGCTGTGGGTTCCCTTTCTCTCTGTCAACAGCAGAAATAAAAACCAAAGTCAAACCCAAAACAGATAAGGGAAATTACTCATTGACATGCACCTGAGAATTTAGATTTGTGAAATCTTAAGAAAAACTTTTTTTTTTTTTTTTTTTTAGAAAAGATTTTATTTGACAGAAAGAGAGAGGGAACACAAGCAGAGGGAGTGGGAGAGGGAGAAGCAGGCTTCCCGCTGAGCAGGGAGCCCAATTCAGGGCTCGATCCCAAGACTGGGATCATAACCTGACCGGAAGGCAGACACCCAACAACTGAGCCACCCAGGTGCCCCTAATTTCTTTTCTTTTCTTTTTTTTTTTAACATTTTATTTATTTTTTATTTATTTGAGAGAGAGACAGAGAGCACAAGTGGAGTGAGGGGCAGAGGGAAAAGCAGACTCCCCACTGAGTGAGAGCCTGATGTGGGGCTTGATCCCAGAACTCCAGGATCATGACCTGAGCTGACGACAGATGTCCAATCGACTGAGCCACCAGGCACCCCAAGAAATTTGATTTTTTTAAAAGAGTTTCAGTTTATTTATTTGACAGATGGAGATCACAAGTAGGCAGAGAGGCAGGCAGAGAGAGAGAGAGAGAGGAGGAAGCAGGCTCCCTGCTGAGCAGAGAGCCCAATGTGGGGCTCGATTCCAGGACCCTGGGATCATGACCTGAGCTGAGGGCAGAGGCTTTAACCCACTGAGCCACCCAGGTGCCCCGAAATTTGATTTCTTGAAAATTGCTTTTAATATGGTTCTCTTGAAAGACTTGTAAACATAATCATTAAAGACATGTAGGAGAGAAGGGAGGGAAGATAGCATTTGCACATCATCTATGTGCCCTGTTACAAGAATTAGGGAGAAAGAGATGAAAAAATGCTGTTGCTACTTATAGGAAGCTTATACCTTAGTTGAGTAGACCAACAAACCACAAATTGAACTCAAAACAAACAGAGATGTGTCTGGCAGGCTCAGTCGGTAGAGCACATGACTGGATCTCAGGGACGTGAGCTGCATCCTCAATTGGGAGTAGAGTTTAAGGACAGAGGCGCCTGGGTCGTTCAGTCGGTTAACCGATTGCCTTCAGCTCAGGTCGTGATCCCAGAGTGCCAGATCAACCCCCTACATTGGGCTCCTTTCTTGGCAGGGAAACTGCTTTTCCCTTCTCCTGCTTGTGCTCTCTCTCATGTGCATTCTTTCTCTCTTAAATAAAATCTTAAAAAAAAAAAAAAAAAAGGACAAAGCAGAAGGTCTTCACAGCTGCCAAAGAGATGTGGAATTAAGAGTGATGAGCTGTTTAGGGGAACACTTACTGGAGGACACATTTTTTTTAAAGATTTATTTGAGAGAGAGAGAGCACTGAGGGAGAGGAGAAGCAAACTCCCCACTGAGCAGAGAGGCTGATGCGGGGCTTGATCCCAGGACTCTGAAATCATGACCTGAGTCAAAGGCAGATGCTTAACCGACTGAGCCACCCAGGCGCCCCAGGAGGCCATATTTTTGAGGCATATCAATGTAACAAGCACATGATAGAGAGGAGACAAGGTGGAAAAAGGGGAATGTCAAAAGCAAAATGCCCAAACAGTAATGTACCTTGGCTGAAGCAAGGCAGGTGTGTTGGATAAGGGACTAACTTAGCCCACAGCTCCTTGGAAAGGAACATTGTCAATGTGAAAAACTTTATGGTTGGCTTCTCTCTCTTTCATAGGACTTCTCAAGAAAGAAACAAATTACACTTCAGTTGTATAGGAGAGGTTTTCAGGGAACATACTGTTTCTTTTTTGTCTTTTTAAAAAAAGTCTATTTATTTATTTGTTTATTTAAGTAATCTCTATACCCAAGTGGGGGTTGAACTCACAACCCTGAGATCAAGAGTTGCAGGCTCTTCCGACTGAGCCAGCTAGGCGCCCTGGGAACTTATTGTTTCTGACTAGAATATAATTGATACTGGATCTAAGGAAAGATGTTCTGAAAACATGAAACTTCTTGATAAGCAGGTGTTAAATAATTGAGGTGCTATTGTGAAGTCTTTAAAATGTAAGGAGCACTTTAGATTTTTAAAGGTTAACTTACCTAAATGTAGCTTAGTGTTAGTAAATGTTATACTGCTTCAAAGTAACAAAAGAAGGTGTAATGCTTTGGTGAGAAATCCAGGCCCTTTTGGAAGATAATTGTGTTATGTTTAATACCTTAGGACACAGAGTCTGGCATCTAATAATTCAGTCGTTTTGGATGAACTCAAAAGAAGACAGAATTTTCTGCAGAACTTTGAAGGCACAAAGAACGGTCAAACACGCACATCCAGTTCCTTACTACAACTAACTCCAGTCATAAATGTTTAATTCTTATTTTTCTTTTGGATGCTTTTTTAATAAAAATGTACAGATTAATATAGAATATTTTAATCTGCTGAGTATAGAAGAATTCTGTAAAGCGAAGCATAGGTGCTGTTAATCTCATTACACATTTTGTTATAGTTGCTGCCCCCCCCTTTTTATGTTTTAAAGCTTTTTTTTAAAGCTTATTTTATTTTGAATTTATTGGGAATATATAGAATTTTCCTCAATTAAAAAAACCATAAAATCCTTGGTCCTTTTCCAATTAAATGTAATTAATTCAAATTTTCAGACATTCATTAGTTTCTCAAATACATAGGGTGATAATTTACTATACTTTGTAGTGAATTTTTCTACCCATACTAATAGTGAGTTCTTAGGTTAAGGTTCTCACAAGATTTCAGCACAGAAGTCCAGAAAATAGTGTGTTAGGGTTATATAGATTCTTTGTTTATAACTAATGTCTTTTATTATCAGAAAGTATTTATATAGATGTTTTGGGTACTCTGCAACAAGAATATTTTCTATCCAATCATTGCCACCAAGGTTGCACCAAGGTGCAACCACCTTGAACATGAGCAGCTGGCCCCAAATTCTATTTACTGGCAGCATCTGGGTCTATTTTTCTGGTTCCTCCTCACATTTGAGGCACTCTCTATAGCACGGCGATGAGAAGTCAGGGTGTTCTCTGATTGGTGGAGATAGAAAGGAAGGAGAATGGTTGCAAAATGGTTTGTGAGAGGAGGTTCTAAATCAAAGATTTATAGAAAAGATGGAAGAGGATGATAGTTTATTTACACTTGATCTATTTCCACTAAGACTTAGATTTGCTAGAATTTTTTCTGGCTGGCCTTTTTAGACCAAGTAGTGGAATGGTCAGTTCTCTTGGGTCTGAGGAACAGAGAGCAGTCAAGACTGGTTTCAGCATATTGGATAGATGCTAATGCTGACTTACGGATGAGGGGGTTTCTTCTAAGAGGTTTCTAAGGATTGTCAGGGCCTTAGATCTCAAGCATGATTGAATAATTGGAGTGTGCCTCTTTTAATTCTCACCATCCTGGTAACAGTGAAGGCAAGTTGAAGCTCAGCACCATGAAGAGCTGCCTCCAGGGGTTGGGTGTTGGTGGGGAAGGGGGTGCAGGGGAGCGTGTTGCAGAGGATCAGATACACTGCTGGGTTTTGCAGTGGTTTGGCCCACTCGCTCCTGACTGTTGACTTTTAGTGGCTCTGCACAACCTACCATGGCATCCAAGAAGATCAGCTGTAGTCATAAGGACATTTGAAACCCTGGACAAAGTACCAAGAAGGGTGATCTGTATAGCAAAGGCTCATAGGGGAGATTTTGGTTTAGGGGGTCTCAGAGATCACAAGCAGGCAGAGAGGCAGGCAGAGAGAGAGAGGAGGAAGCAGGCTCCCCACCGAGCAGAGGGCCAGACCGGACATGGGTCTCGATCCCAGGACCCTGGGACCATGACCTGAGCTGAAGGCGGAGGCTTTAACCCACTGAGCCACCCAGGTGCCTCGGTTCAGGGGGTCTTATAGCTCAGAATCATCATCACTGAATGAAAGTTAAAAGATTTCAGCTCATTTAAAGAACTTTCCATTAGCCAAAACTATCCATAAATGAAACACTTTAAAAAATTTTTTTTGAGAGAGAAAGAGAGAGCAAGCACGCAAGAGCAAGAGAAGGGAGAAAGTCAGAGGGAGTAGCAGACTCCCCATGTAGCTGGGATCCCGATGCGGTACTTGACCCTGGGACTCCAGGATCATGACCCGAGCTGAAGGCAGTCGCCCAACCAACTGAGCCACCCAGGTGTCCTGAAATAGACACTTTTATAAATGAATGTACTTCCCGTTATTGGGGGCATTCGGGCCGAGGCCTGGTGATCCTTTGATTGGTGTGCTGCAGAGGTATTTCCAGTACCTTGGCCTGGTGATCCTTTGATTGGTGTGCTGCAGAGGTATTTCCAGTACCTTAACAGGATAGCTGAACTAGATGATTTTGAAGATTCCTTCCAATTGTAAGGTTTTATACTTATAAAATTCAGTGAGGGTTATATATCAAATATATTTCAAGGAAAAAAAAGATTAAGTGAGGATCCTGCAAAGTACTAAATTCATGCAAGAATCCTAACTTCTTCCAGTTTTCCATTCCTGTACCTATCCTTGTCAGTTCTTGCAAAAAAGATTAACAACTCTGTCCGTTCTTTAATTTTGAACCTCGACTTTTGTGGCTCTAGTCACATGTAGGGACCAATGAAATCCACCTAATTTTGCCACTAGATGCACTATGACACTCCCTAAATGTATGAAGCCTATTATGAAACCAATAAAACTTGCCTTCTACAAAACACAACATATGATTACAGATATTAAAGATGGGTATATGTGTGAATTACTTGGGAGATTACTCCTAAAATAAGTGACTTGTATTTTTACCCTCAATATTAATTTGTATGTGATAACATGAGTTCTTGATTTCTTATCCCCATTTTTCTATTCTCTAAGCAAAAAACTGTTTTCTTCAGGCAGAATGATGATCTGAATTTAGGAATCAAACAAGTTTGAATTCCAATTAAAATCATTGGGAGCTGGGTGATGGAGGAAATTTCCAAACTTCTTTCAGCTTTCTCATCTGTAAAAGGGAGATAAGTGATGATGTATCTACCTTACAGAACTGTTGTAAGATCTGAGGCTAATCTACTCAAGGTGCCCAATGCAAGAGGCACCTGATATTGTTATATATGTGTATATTTTTAATGTATTTATTCACAAAACTTGTCTGGTAGGTGAATACATGGCCTACTATACAGGTCCTGTTTTTGTTTTTGTTTTCCTGTTTTTGATTGTCTGTAATTCCTCCACTTAGAGATTCAAGTCCTTTAGGTTAAGATTATAAGAAGTTTCATTGATTCAAATCCAGATTTGTCTGGGGAGGTATTGTCCCTTGGCCAACAAGTTTTCAGTTAACATCTGATGCTATAATAGGAAAAAAATGTGTAAAGCATGGGCTTATTTTAGACATTTCATACATTCTGAGATTATCCTCTTTCATCTGGAATCCCAGACCCCTAGGAATACTCAGAGAGTAGCTGGGTATTTTCAATATTTCCATTTTCAATATTTCAAAAATTCCAATAGAAATTGTATATTTCCTTTTCTTAACTCCTTGCTAATTACAACATCGTTTCTTTGGCAGTAGCTGAAATTATACCAGCTCAGTAATACAACACCATCACAGGCTGGTGACATTGCTAAGCTACATTTGTATCTTATTTATAGATAAGGAGAATGATCACAAGTCAATTACTAAATGCAATTTAGCAGACAAAGGTTTACAAAATGTCAGATCTGTGAGGGAAAAAAACAATGGCGAGAACAGTAGTAATGTTGAAAGTTGGGGACCACTACATTTTGAGAACCCATCCTACAGCTACCTGAGGCTTTTGGGGTATACGGAAGAAAGACTACTGCCAAAATGGAGTGGGGGAGACACACACTGAGTCATGAAACAAGAAAGAGGGAAACAAACTCATGACTACTTTGTTGGCCTCTACAAATCCTTCTCGCTTTTGAAACCTTAAAAACATAGTCATTCCCTCTTTACGAGTAATAGCGTCCATTTCTTGGGTCATAGTGCCCTCTTTTGGGTAGCTGATGTGACTACTTTTCTAGCACTTGAAAACATGTACAAAGTAATTGGCTAAAAAAAGAGTAAGACCTCTCTGCAGAGGGTAAAGTTGAAAAGCTTTTTTTCCAGGGGCTCCTGGCCCACTGAATTGGTAGATTGTGGGACTCTTAATCTTGGTGGTGTGAGTTCAAATTCCATGTTGGGTAGAGAGATTATTTAAAAATAAAATCTTAAGAAAAAGTTTTTATAATTTTGAATTAGGAGCTACACATATACATAAATATACATTTGCTAAATGTGTTCAAAGCTGTGTCTTCTCCAAGGCTTTCAAAACTTGTCAAATCCTTGAGCTAAAGATAGAAATGTAAACTGTTCTGTATATCATCTTTGCAGTACTATAATATTAGCTGCTCCTCCCAATTTCCCTGTACTATCAGAGCAAGGAAGGCATGTTTGTCCCCACATTATTGACAAAAAAGACCAGGTTTTAGAGTTGAGTTGGCCATGATCACGTGGCTAACAATGACAAAATATCCCTCCTGTTGCCTCTTTCATTTTCTCCTTACTTCTTAGTACTCTTATTTCTTTTTTAAGATTTTATTTGACAGACAGAATGAGAGAGGGAATGAGAGAGTGGGAGAGGGAGAAGCAGGCTGCGGGGCTCAATCCCAGGATTTGGGATTAGGACCTGAGCAGAAGGCAGACACTTAACGACTGAGCCACGAGGGGCCCCAACTTCTTAGTACTCTAAACACTCATTCTATCCTCCAGTACCTTTTAAGCAATTTATAATTGCTCCTTAAACTATTTCCATGCCATGACATTTTAAAACAATAGTTTGATTCTTTTTGTCACATAAGATTGACATGCAGATGCAAAATGACTTTTTAAAAAAAGTCTGCTTTTCTATAGAACAAAATATCTAGCCCTGTAGGTTTGAGAATGACCAGAGAGAGGCAAGTGTGTAGTCCTCTTATTTTTATATCTTAAGGTCATAGAGTTTAAGGAGATAAAGCCAAAGGCAAGAGAAATCTTTATAGAATCTTGGAACAGAGCAATAGATAAGGCACACCAATTCTTAAATTTTAAGAAATAAATTTTATCAGTGCCTCTGGTAAGATATTTTGGGGGAATTAAGATTCTAATAAGATTATATTTTGTATTTTTGGTACATTGAAATTATACTACTCCTTCATGTTCTTTCCATAGATATTATCAGATACAAATCTCTTTGAGTGTTATAGAGGGAACAAATAGGAAGAAAAGTTCTACATTCCTTCATTACCATTCCCAAGTTTTCTAGTTGATACCCATGGAGAACAGGGAGTTACCCAAATTTGGTAGTACTCAAAATTTTTTCCACTAAGCCATAGCTTGAAGTAACTTATGGCTTGATTTAAGACAGCAGACAGACATTTGATTCAATGAGTTTGGGGCTTAGAAAGGCAGGGATTGTAGAGTGTACTAAATCACAGATCATTCTGAAAAACATTTAATATACTCGTTAGTATTTGCATAGGGAGAATTAAACAGTCTAGTTCCTTCTATTTACACACCTGCTGTTTGACCTCCAAATGAATACCAATGTTTTAAAGGGGCTAAAAACTTTACTTCATCTGTATTTGATTTTCAACCACAACATACTAAAATCTGTTCCTATTATCCCAGTTTCACAAGTGTGACATTCTTTGCCACATCCACTCCTTTTTCCTATGTACATCATACTCTCTTGAAGGGCTACAAAGACTTTACAATGGTAGAACTGGGGTGGGTGTGAGGGAATGGAAGAAAGGGATTTAGAAAAGCACAGATTGAGAGATGCATAGTGATTCTCATACTCTAGAGTTAATTTTTCCCACTATCATTAGCTAACACCCCCTTTGTTCACAGTATTGAATCCAGAAGGTAACTTTTAGAAAATCTATAGCCCTTTTGACTTCGGGCCAATCCATAATAGTGCAGAAGTCTTGTAGCGATCATTTGTAGTTTCTGCTATTTAGGACAAATCCCCAAACCCCGTGACAATAGCAGTTCGTAATTTTGCTAAGACACAAGTTTGATGCTCAGGTTACAAGACTGGTGTCTTAGAAATTGTCAAGTGCCCCTACATCTGAATTAGGTTCTTGTTCTCCCCTCAGGAGTAGCTGGGTTGAAGATAGCATGAAGAGATTAAAGCAATGGCTCTGAAAAGAAAGCCAACCAGCCGGGACCAGTGATGTAACAAAAGTGTAGACTAAGGAATCGCCCTTTTGCATTGTCAAAAAGATTTCCAGTTTCGTATAAGGTTGTAATTTAGGAGCAGTTAATCCCCATCAATAAAATCCTTTAATTCACTGCAAACACATCATCTGTCTTAGACATTTTGGCTTTTCTCGCTACATTTCTCCAGGATTTAACTACTCATCCTAAATTTCATGGGATCATCTGCCCCAAAACGCTTTTGGGAAAACAAAGCTTTCAGCTTGGTGTGGTAGTGAGAGCACCCAGTTTGGATTCAGAGGAGGAGGTCTCTGGTCCCGACTGTGCCTCTAACTGAAATGTGTGTCTTCAGACAAGTAAATCCTTTCCTAGGGGCTTAGTTTCCCCTCCGTTGGGGAGGGGGTGTACAAAGGACCTAAAATGAACCAAGGACTAACTTCACGACTAAAAGCTAAGACCTGAAGTACGATTGTCCAGTCCCATCCTTCCCTTCAAGGCCACCTACCCATTGGAGACCCCGCGAAGCCCCTTCCCACCAGCGCCCGGCCGCCGCCCTCGCGCTAAACCGTTAGACGTTAACGCCCCACCCCGCGATGGGCGGGCCGAGGCCTGCAGCTTCCGGCGGCGAATGGCGAGGCGGTGCGTGGCGGTCCCACCCGCCTCGCCTGGTCCCATCCACGCGCCAGCCCGCCGCGCACGAGCCCCTCTCCGCCTCTATTGAGGGCCTTCCGAGCTCCAGCAGTGCATGTTGGGAAGCCCCAAAGTGTCTCCACGGCACCCAGTATAAGCGTTCGGCGTGGGGGAGGGGGGAAAAAGGGGGGAGGTGAATCACTTTATGCTAATCAGTTCGCGCGTCCTTTATGGAGACTGGCCAGGGTTTTTGTCCTATCAGCCAATCACTTTAAGAACAAGGGTGGGGCCAGTCGAGGTCGCTCATGCTCATTGGGTGGGAGGTTGCAACGCTAAGGAAGAGTTTAAATCGTGAATATCCGGGATTATTTTTCCCCGCCGGGCGGTGCGTGTCCCGGAAGTGACGTAGGCCTTGGCCGGGCGGCTGCCCAGCCCCCGCTTCCTTTCACGCTGCTGCCGCCCGTAGGTGGTTGTGGCCACCGAGCCCAGAAGGAGGTGGCGGCGGCAGCGAATGATGCCTGGGAAACTCCTCTGGGGGGACATTATGGAGCTGGAGGCACCCTTGGAGGAGACCGAAAGCCAGAGGAAGGAGAGGCAAAAGGTGCGCTGAGGATGGGCCGCGCCTCTTTTTGGGCTGCGCCGGCTTGGGCGGGGAGGGGACCTGTCTCCGATCGGATGGCCTGTCACAACCCGGTCGGAGCATCTCAGGGCCTCCCCTCGCGCAGTTCTTGTCCCTTTTAGGTCGCTCCGGGCTCGTTCCCATCTCCACCGTAACCTGGAGTAGGGCTGCACTAGGCTTTGGCCCGGCCTCCCGTGCTCCCTCCGCCCTTCCCGTAGGAGCCTACGAGATGAGCCGACTCAAGATCCCATCTCCGCGGAATTTGTGCTTTCTTTACTCTTTTCCTTAAGCAGCGAGGCCTGTTTGGTTCTTATTGGCGGTCTTAGAAGACGATTAAGAAAGATGGTTGCCTTGAATATGTGTTACTTCTCCGTCATCCTGACCTGTGAGGAAATAGATCTGAGGTTTACAAACCTCGATAGCTAGTGTTTAGAGGCTTGAGGAAAAAGGTGTCACAGCCAGCGTTCCTAGGATTTGGCTGTGATGGAGTTCGTGTGGGTTGTTTCACAAGTAGGCTTTACTGTTAGATTTTAATTCAGTCCGCAGGTATTTAATGAGCTTAATTTGAGCCACACTCTTTGCTGGCACCAAGGAGTTCAAATAAGTCCCTGTCCTCAAGGACCCGGTAGAGGGGTTGCAGGGAATTCCCATCCCCACCCTCAAAGAGACCTAGAGAGAAGAAAACAGAGCTTAGGTGGGTGAGGAAGCTGTATTTGAAGGCTGACATTTGACCAAAAAAATGAAAATATTCTGTATAGTTCTAGAGAGCAGAACCTACTTTCTCCTACCTTATCATCAAGGTAAACTTTGGCATTCCAGCCAACCAGTTATTATTATTATTATTAAATTTTTTGTGGTGAAATATACATAACATAAAATTTACTATTCTAACTCTCTTAAAGTGCAAGTTTTGTAGCATTAAGTACATTCACACTGTTCTGCAGCTATCACCACCATTCATCTCTGGAACTTTTTCACCCTCCAAACTGAAACTCTGTTCCCATTAAACACCAGCGTCCCATTGCTGCTTCTCCTCAGTCCCTGGAAATCACAGTTCTACTTTGTGACTATGAATTTGACCTCTCTAAATACCTTATGTAAGTGGAATCACCAAGCAGTCATAATTTTGGCTCCTGAAATACCTATATCTTCTTCTGCATTCAAATCCTATCTATGAAGGTTTAGTTTATGTGTCTATTCGAAACACTCGGGTATATACATCCAGTAATCTCATTCCCCTTTGAAGTCTTGTTCCATTGCTAGCTTTACCATTTGATTGGCATCGGTTACGTGCTTCTTTGTAAAGTTAGCTCACTTTTCCCTTGTGTGTCTTCCCTAAAATGTTTCCAAAGATTCTTGAGGGAAATGGCCATGTATTTGTCCATCCTTACATATTAATACATTCTTGTAAGTTGGTGGCTTTCACGTTGTAGATATTCCAGAAGTACTTGTTGGATTTCCTCCAACTATGAAAGATAACTAAAGATTGGGAAGCAGATTGGAGTACCAGCTCGTAGAAACAGCATTC
Organism: Mustela nivalis; assembly: GCF_964662115.1. Taxonomy (NCBI): domain Eukaryota; kingdom Metazoa; phylum Chordata; class Mammalia; order Carnivora; family Mustelidae; genus Mustela; species Mustela nivalis. The sequence goes on from NC_139021.1 coordinate 130,922,926, forward strand.
GGATAATGATCTGGCATTGAGTTGAAGATAACTTTGGTTTTGGATATGTAGAGCTATGGAGCTGGGCCTTAGATTCTCAAAACCAGAGTGCACATGAGGAAAGAAACATGGAACTGTTTGTTGAAGCCATGAAAATGGTATGAAAGTATACACAAAGAACAGAGGCTTAGGAGCATCCACAGAAGGAGGAGGGAGGGGAACTATTGGAGAGGGTAGGTGTAAGAGGATAAGGAAGGTATATAGAGTGTCATGGAAGCTGAGGAAGTGGACAGTGTCGGCACCCACGATGGATCTGATGTGGAATGATGTATTTCATCACCTTGGGATATTGGTGGACTTGGACTTGAGATCTCACTTTACTGTGTTTCATCTTACTGAAGTATGGGTCCCCAAAGTGATTCTAACCCCAAGGCTGGCTCTGTAAATAACCTTGTTTTTCTATAGAACTTCCTGGTTTGGGGAGATGTGGGCTAGTTCAGTTAATGAAAGATCAAATGTTGAACATGTAACTGTATAATTTATGTTAATGTAAAACTCTGCTGTTTACAAAGCATTTTCATATATGTTACTCTGTTTTCACAGCATCTCCTCCATTTTATGGATGAGAAAATTGTATGTGAAAGTATTCTGTAAAATTTATGTAAATTATGGTGAAAATTTTGATGGTGGTGGTTTTGTTGCTACCACTAATAACTACTTTGTAATTTATTTTGAACTTTTGACCAAGTAATTTTGAAGTGTTAAATGGCCAAATAATTTCTTGCTGTTTGCAAATATTAAAACATTGGTCACCAGTTTGGCATTTAAAACTAAAGTTGCAGAGTTGTCTTTTTTTCTTTTTCTAAAGTTCTATTAATTAAAAAAACTTTTAAAAAGTTTCAAGGATTACTAATATATTTGCCTTTTCGTGGAAGTGTAACAGTTGGAGCTTTACGTGAATTACATAGTTTTGTTTGTTTATTCTTTAACCTGTTAATTATCAAAATTCGAAGAGGAAGCCTGATGTGAAAAGAGCATTGTCTTTCAAATCAGACAGAGCTTGATTACTAGCACTTTCACTGGAAGGAAATCCTGCATGTGAGTCTTTGGCAAGTTACTTAACTCTAAGAACTTCTATTTCCTCATCAGTAAAATGGCAAAGGTAATACAGGTTCTCTATCCCTTATCCAAAATCCTTGGGGCTAATTCAGAGTTCTGGGAATTTTTAGAAGAGTAACACCCGGGTAGGGTTTGGGGCCCCCGGCTTATAATCAAACACCTTAATATCAAATATGAATATGCTTACTAAGTGGAATAAATAAAGGTTATAAATAGCCTCACATCAGTTTAAGTCGAATTTTTCCACCAAACGAGTTCAGGTTAGGTGAGGTTTTGTCTCCAAATAAGTTACCAAAAAACTTTCGGTTTTCAGAGCTTTATGGATATCGGAATTTCGGATAAGGGATTATGGACCTGTACTTCCCTTATAGGGTTGTTATGAAGATTTAAACAAGATAAGCAGAAAGCACATTACACAATGCTGGGTAGGTACTCAATAATATTAACTTTTTTTTCTTGGAGATATTAGAAGTTTTTGTTTGCTTGCTTTTTAATTTATAATTATAAATCTCAGGTTCTCATCTTTTTCTGAAAGGAGCTATTTTGATTTCCCTTAAATCACATAATGGGATCTGAGAGGGGCTAGAGGCCAAGTCTTGAGAATGCAAGAAATGGGATGAGAATGAAAGCAAGAGGTGAGGCTTAGGCTGGGCGTTAGCAACCAGTCTGGATTTCCACCAGGTAACTTTTCAAGGTGATGGTAGATTGAACTTTGCTGGTTGGGGAATCATGCTCTCAGTTCTCTAGAGCCTTAAGAGGAGAGCTTGTGACCCTCTTGACACTGATTCTTTGTTTTTCCACAGAGTGATAGAAGGAAGTCAAGGCACCATTATGACTCAGATGAGAAATCGGAAACAAGAGAAAATGGTGTTGCAGATAACTTGGATGGTCCCAAGCCCAAAAAAGCTAAACTGAAAGAGAAGCTAAATGGAGACACTGAAGAAGGATGTAATAATAGACTTTCAGATGAATTTTCTAAATCTCATAAGTCAAGAAGGAAAGATCTGTCAAATGGAGATATTGATGAATATGAAAAAAAATCAAAGCGAGTGTCATCCTTAGATAGTTCTCCTAAATCAAGCGATAATAAAGTAGAGGAGGTATGAATACTTTTTGTTATGCATTTGGCATTATCCCTGAAATATAGGCTAATTGGATTTTTAGGCTAATTATAATTGATTCCATAATGATTTCATAATGATTCCATAGTGTCTGGTGCCCTCAATTGGACAGTAAAGTCTATACAGCTAAAACCTGATGAGCCCTTTTTCCTTTGTCCCTTGTTTTTGTCATTGTGTTGCCTTTTTCTTTGAGTGGAGGTTGGGGGGATGGTCAAATATGAACCTTTCCTATACAGTTGGGTTCCTAAATAGTTTTTCCAAATTGCTTATTGATGGTCACCTACTTGGATTTCTTACGGTTATTTCAGTCCCTACCAGTCCTCATGAATTGACATCTAACTTCCTGAAAAAAGATACATAAAGCCTCTTGACTTTGTGTATTTTGCCTTCTGTTTTTTCAGCTTCTGTAACAATACCAACTCTAAATGTTATTTAGATTGTAATTCAGTCTTAAAGCTGTTTACATTTTTAAACAGAAATGAAACCTAAAAATGATCTGAAGAAGTCTGTTCTGGATAATAATTTTTTGGGAGGTGTAGAAAATATACTTCGTATAGAATTTGCATTGCTGTACCCATGGCTTTTGCCCATACCTGTTAGAGTAGATATTTTCTTGCACAGAATTTATTCAATTTGTTCTTGCGATTTTCCTCTAGCAGAGTTCATAGATTTGTCTAGGTATCATAAATTGTTAGTAACTCAGGTCCTCTGAAAAACAACACTGATAGTCTTAATAATTCTTGGTAATTAATAGTTCTTTATATTTTAAAAATCTGATGGTTGCCAATACATCAGAGCCTAATTTAATGTGTAATCTTCGCAGAGCTTTGGGAAAGCATGTTGAATTTTTGCTTTAAAATATGGTATTTTTTTATTTGTGAATTTGATATTTGTCAGGAAGCACATATGTTAGAAAGTTGACTGACCTAAATAAGGCCCTACAAATTTGTCTTGCTAGTAGCAGAAGTACAGTTGCTTTTTCTTTATTGGGATTTTACCCGGTACAGTGCTCTGTATTATAAGAGGCTTGGTTGTTTATTATTTTTTTAGATCGCAGTTGGGTTCAGTAATTCTATTTCTAGGCATTTATCCTCCTAAGAAGATACTCATGAGTTGTGCAGGGATGTATGAAACTCTTATTACAGTATTGTTGATGCTAGCAAAAAATATATGCATCCTAAATGTCTGATAGTAGACAGTTGGTTTTAGGAAATATGCTATATCTATGCAATAGATGACATCAATCCTAAAGGTTGTAGAAGAATGTTGAAAAGGTATTCAGGGGGTGCCTGGCTGGCTCAGTCAGAGCATGCAATTCTTGGTCTCAGGCTCATGAATTCAACCCCCACATTGGGCATGGAACAAAAAAATAAAAAATAAAAAGTTATTAAAAGGTATTCAATGTATCCTATTAAATGAAAAAAAATTACAAAACAGTATATACAGTATTTTTTTTTTTACAGTATTTTTATTTAAAAACATTTAGGGGTGCCTGACTGGCTCAGTTGATAGAGCATGTGACTTAATCTCAGGATTGTGAGTTTGAGCCCCACATTGGATGTAGAGTCTACTTAAAAATAAATAAATAAATAGATAAATAGATAGATAAAATTTATTTGTGCATAGATTGAGGTTTGGAGGAGTGTTTGTTTCAAATGTGGCTTTAGCTGACTGGATTATAGTTTTATTTCTGTTTATATGTGGCTTCTATAATGAAAATGTATTACTTTTGTAATAAAATTATTTTCTTTTAATCTTAAAAAGATAATAGCCTTGAAATTTGCTTAAATGGCTTACAATTTCAGTTGGATATTATGTCTTTTATCTAGTTCTCTGTTCGAAACCGCTATTGTGTATGGTTTTGGAACTACTTTCTTTAAACATAGCAATAATAAAGTTAACAGGTAGTTATATTGTCTTTGTTCTATATACACATTGATTAGTACATAAAGTTTTCAATAGATGTTAAATGATTATGTCATGTTAACCTGTATATGTGTTAAAGAAATTTTCAAGCTTACAGGAACTTTTCTTTGTTTTCGTGACCTAAAACATGCTTTTTAGAGCCATAGAACAACTTTTTTTTAAACACTTATTTTTAGAAACAATTTACTTTCCTCATTGTGTAATTTTTTTGGGGGGGTGGTTTATAGTCTTCTCTTAGACCTTGTAATTAATAGTCTCTATCTGTGAGTATGACTTAGATGATCAAATAGCTCTTCTGTAATGTCTGAATCAAATGGAAATATATTTTGGCTTATGTAGTAGATGTATTTCCAAAGGGAGTTTTATTTGTGAGTTAATCATTTTAAAATGTCCTGTGGGAGGGGCATCTCGGTGGCTCAGTTTGTTAAGCGTCCAACTCTTGATTTCCACTCAGGTTGTGATCTCATGGGTTATGAGATTAAGCCCAGTGGGTGGGCTTCACGCTGGTCATGGAGCCTGCTTAAGATTCTTTCTTATCCTCTGCCCCGTCCCTCCCACTCCTCCTCTCTAAAAAAAATGAAAAAAGAAAAAAAAATTAAATGTATTGTGGGAAAATGTATTGTGTAAACTTGTTAGTTGAAGGGATACTTTTGAAATTAAAAGGGTTTTCCACTAATTTTATCATGTAATTTAATCTATACAATTTTTGCAAATACTAACTAAAGTTGTTTTGTTAGCTCATTCAGTAAACCCAAAAACGATAAGTGAATAAGATTCTAAATACCTAGTTGAATATGAACTATATCAGTTAGTACTTTGGTTTCATTTTGGCAGACCCTAACACGTGAACAGAAAGAAGGAGCCTTCTCCAATTTCCCTATTTCTGAAGAGACAATAAAGCTTCTAAAAGGTACTATGAATTTTAATGGATATGTAACTGAAAAATCTACAACTAGATTTTATAAAAAATCTGCCTCTTCTGACCAAAAGGAGAATTTAGAAAGCATAAGAGAAATAGCTGTTCTTTAATTGCAGTTATTTCTATGTCATCCTTTTTGATATTCTAACTGGTTTTTAACTTTAAATAATTTTATGTATTTGTCAAAAGTGTCAGATCGATTTTTTAAAAATTCCTCTTTGCAGTAGGAATAACTGTAAATGTCAGTAGGTGGTGTATTTTTAGGCTGACATTGAGGAATATAGATTTTCATTTTCAAATAAAAATATTTTTTTCTTAAGCTAGTCTTAAATATATTTCAACGGAATCTCATTTTACAGGTCGAGGGGTATCCTATCTTTTTCCTATTCAAGTTAAGACCTTTGGTCCTGTTTATGAAGGAAAAGATTTAATTGCTCAAGCACGGACAGGAACAGGAAAGACATTTTCTTTTGCCATCCCCTTGATTGAAAGACTCCAAAGAAATCAAGAGACAATTAAAAAAAGCCGCTCACCAAAGGTAACCAGTGAAAGGTTTAAACATTACGCTAATGGAAAGGGAAGGAAAGAATATACTGCTCTTAAGTTCAAGTCCCGCCAAAATAGAAAAGTTAGCTCTGTGGCATAAAGTAAAAATTTAGATCCTAAAACAATAATTAATTGACTTTTAACATAAATCTCAAGTAAAGTTGAGTGAAGTAGTTATTGCATATGAATGTAATGTGTATGGATTCATAGATGTCTTTGACAAGTGTATGTTATGAAGCCAGCATGTCTAATTTTAGGTATATTTATAGTGAGTATATGTAGTGACCTTCTCTTCTTTTTTTTCAGTCTTGATCTTTGCTTTTAAACAATGAATTTGCTAAAGAGGTATTCATTTATTTAATTATTCAGTTAATATCTATTTCACTGGTAGGCTTTTTAAGAAGAGATTATAGAAATGATTTTTCTAGTCCCTATGTTATTGGCATATTGGAAGTCTGCCTTAATTGTAGTAGAGAAAAGAGAAGACCGTGAAATTTTAGCCTAAAATTTGATGTTTTCAGAACCTGTATTCTCTTTAGGGTTAATAAAAGTGAAGAAGGAAAAAATGAGTATCATAATTTGAATAGATATATAACAAAAACCTATTTGTTCTTTGAGACTTCTAAATAGTATTGCAATATTTAAGTAAATTCACATATATTAATATAATTAAGTCATGGTGGTCTTGGATCAGGTTGGCCAACAGGAAAAACCTTTTTTTAGAGAGCTTTGTTTCTTAGGTGAAATTAGGAAAGATTGCAAGTAATAGAAGAAGTAGGACAAGATTCCAACACTGCCTTAAAAAGCTTTTATTCTAGAAGGACATAATTGGAGATTTGAGCTCCACCGTTTCTAGCTGTTTGAACTTGGGCAAAACTCTTAACTTAGCTCTAAGACCTGGGTTCTTCATCTGTAAAATTAGGATAATAATGCCACTTCATAGGGTTTTTGTGAGGATTGAATTATGTAATTCATGTAAAGCACTGGTTGTGTGCCAGGCACTGTTTGAAGCATAAGGAATACAGTAACTTAAATTGACATAAATCCCTGCTACCCTGGAGCTAAATATTTTAGTGGGTGAGACAGACAATAAACATTTAAATAAGTAAAACATAAATATTTTACATGACTTAAGTGACTGAGGAGAAACAGTTAAGGGAGGAGTGAAGCATTGGAAAAGAGGGTTAAGAACCTCATTGAGAAAGTGAGTTTTGAAGAGAGACCTGAAGAGTATTATAAGTTACTATTCTTGTTATCATTTGTGCTGTCTTTATTTTTTAAATTAATTTATGTGTGTGTGTGCTCTGTCTTTAAATACTATGACTTAATGTTGAGATTCCTAGTTTTTAAATGTACCTTAAGAAAAAATATCCTCCGTTTGAATTTAGATGTCTTTAGAGAAGTTTCTTTTTATTTTTTAACCCTCTTGCTTAGGTTCTTGTTTTGGCTCCTACAAGGGAACTGGCAAACCAAGTAGCCAAAGACTTCAAAGATATCACTAGGAAACTCAGTGTGGCATGTTTTTATGGTGGGACATCCTATCAAAGCCAAAGTGAGTAGATATGTGTGGTAGTAGTGCAAAGATCTATTTGGTACTTAAATCTGAAGAAATGTGAGAACACATATTTGATTCTTACATATTACTGCAATTTCTCTCCTCTCACAGTTAATCATATTCGAAATGGTATTGACATCTTGGTCGGGACTCCTGGTCGTATCAAAGACCATCTGCAGAGCGGCCGGTTAGATCTTTCTAAACTGCGTCATGTTGTGCTTGACGAAGTGGATCAAATGTTAGATTTAGGTTTTGCTGAACAAGTCGAAGATATTATCCATGAATCCTACAAAACTGGTATATCCTAATTGAAAATAAACACATTAGCCATGCTTCTTATATTTAAAAGTTACGGATTTTTAATTTCATAATTATTATTACGTCATCCCTAGTGTTCTAACAAAACTTAAGTTACTTGGTATCTGCTCTCTTTCCACACAACAAAGTACAATGGCGTCCTTTAACTCTGTGTTACCTTCCTATGCTTTCTTTTATGTATTTTTTTTGTAGGCAGTAGTTAGATTTATGAACTCATTGTACTGATTTCTTTGCTCATTGTCCCTTCTTAAATTCTCACCTTTCCTCAGGGCTCAGTTTTCTTGATATTTTCCTCCAGTTTTGAAAGTTGACTCTTCTAATAATAGTAATGAAGTTTGTATATTTAAAATGTACCCAAATTTTGAATTTTTTATGATTTCTTTGAGATTTGTGGAGGGGGATTTTCAAGAGCTGACTACATCATGGATATTAAGAAAGCATTTGATTTCTTTTTGTTTATTTAAGATTCTGAAGACAATCCTCAGACTTTACTTTTTTCTGCAACTTGCCCACAGTGGGTGTACAAAGTTGCAAAAAAATACATGAAATCCAGATATGAACAAGTTGACCTTGTTGGAAAAATGACTCAAAAGGCTGCAACTACTGTGGAAGTAAGTAGCTTTCTGGCATGATAGATTGTAGCTTTTATTGGTATTTGAAATTTGTTGAAGCTAAACTTAAGTTTTGGGTACCAGTTCAGACCAAATCTATCTATTTTTCTTCTTTTCCTTTTCCTTCTATTCTTCCAGATTGATTAATTGATTAATTAAGTTATTTCTTAGAGAGAGTGTGTGCACAAGCAGGGGGAGTGGCAGGCAGAGTGGCAGTTAGGGAGCCTGATGCGGGACTTGATACCAGGATTCTTGGGATCATGACCTGAGCTGAAGACAAGACGCTTAACTGACTGAGATACCCAGGAATCCCCAAGTCTTTTCTTTTTTTGCCTTTAGTCAATGAGATACACAGGTATCTCATCTGTGGTCTGAGATTGAGGAGTAGAATAGAATAAATTGGAGGAGAAAAGTATGTTAGCAGACAAGTCCGAGCAAGTAATATACAAGCAGCTGTAGAGAGAAGCTTTTTTTTTTTTAAAGATTTTATTTATTTATTTGACAGACAGAGATCACAAGTAGGCAGAGAGGCAGGCAGAGAGAGAGGAGGAAGCAGACTCCCTGCTGAGCAGAGAGCTCGATGTGGGGCTCGATCCCAGGACTCCGGGATCATGACCTGAGCCGAAGGCAGAGGCTTTAACCCACTGAGCCACCCAGGTGCCCCTGTAGAGAGAAGCTTAAAGTGTGTAGAAAATGACAAAGGGGGCAGTTTAGATCAATTTGAAGAGAAGAGCACTGGGAGGTTTAATGTGTTAAAACTTAGATGAAGGGGTTCTTGGGTGGCTCCGTGGGTTAAGCCTCTGCCTTTGGCTCAGGTCGTGTTCCCAGGGTCCTGGGATCAAGCCCCGCATTGGGCTCTCTGCTCCGCAGGGAACCTGCTTCCCCCTCGCTCTGCCTGCCTCTCTGCCTGCTTGTGATCTCTGTCAAATACATAAATAAAATATTTTTTAAAAGTTAAAAAAAAAACTTAGGTGAAAAGGTTAGATCTCCATCCCATACCCTATACCAAAAAAATTCTCAAAAGAATTTATTTTGGGGCCACCTGGGTGCCTCAGTTGGTTAAGCGACTGCCTTTGGCTCAGGTCATGATCCCAGAGTCCCAGGATCAAGTCCTATATCGAGCTCCCAGCTCCACTGGGGAGTCTGCTTCTTCCTGTGACCTTCTCCTGTTTCATGCTATCTCCCACTGTCTCTCTCTTTAAAATAAATAAATAAAATCTTTTAAAAAGTTTGAATCTTTAAAAAAGTTTATTTTTTTAATGTAAGAAAATAAACTTTTTTAAAGATTTAAGAGACCGGGAGAAAGAGGGCATGGGATGGGGGGAAGGAGCAGAGGAAGAAAGAGTCACAAACTGACTCTGTGCTGAGCACCAAGCCTGAGGTGGGGCTTGATCCCAGGACTCTAAGATCGTGACCTGAGCCAAAACTAAGTTGGACACTTAACCAACTGCACCACCCAGGTGCCCCCTCAAAAGAATTTTAAAAAGTGAGCCATAGCGGTGCCTGGATGGCTCAGGCATTAACCATCTGCCTTCAGCTCAGGTCATGATCTTGTGTCCTGGAATTGAGCACCGCTTCGGGCTCCCTGCTCAGCGGAAGCCTGCTTCTCCCTTTCATTCTCCCCCTGCTTGTGTTCCCTCTCGCGTGCACACGCGCTCTCTCTCTGTGTCAATTAAATAAATAAATAAATTTTTAAAAAGTGAGCTATAAAATCATTTAAAGCAGATACAGATGAACAGTTATTTGATTTCAGGAAAGGGAAAGCTTTTCTAAACATAAAGTCAGAAGAAAATACCATAAAGGAAAAGGTGGATAATTTTCACTCTGTGAAAATTCAAACTAATAGTATATTTAAAAAAAAAATTAAGGAGGGGGCGGGGTGCCTGTCTGGCTCAGAGAGTGTGACTTGATCTCAGGGTCATGAGTACAAGTACTGTGTTGGGTATAGAACTTATTTAAAAAGAAAGAAAAGGGAAAAGGGAATGGAATGGAATGGAATATAAGTAATATGCATTTATGACAGGTACCGTATAGGTCACTTTCCATTTAATAGATATGCGTGTATGTGTTACGTGTATGTAAATAAAAATGGTCTAAATAAGCAATAGTATAATGTATAAATACAATGGAATTGTTAAAAAGAATGAATGTGGGAGTGCCTAGGTGGTGCAGTCAGTTAAACATCTGCCTTTAGCTCAGGTTACGATACTGGGTATCCTGGAATAGAGCCCTGCATTGGGCTCCCTGTTCAGTGGGGACCTTACTTCTGTCTCTCCCTCTACCACTCCCCCTGCTTAAGCTCGCTCTCTCTATGTCAAATAAATAAAATCTTAAAAAGAAAAGAGAATGAATTGAGTGGCAAAACCTAAATTACAAAATGATACGTATAGAATTATAATATATATATGTGTGTGTGTATATATATATAGAGAGAGAGATCGAGAGATCATGACCTGAGCCAAAGCTCAGATGCTTAATCAACTAAGCCACCCAGGTGCCCCTAGAATTATGTCATATTTTCCAAAAAATTTATTAATGCTAAATGGATTTTTCAGATATTTATGTTAAATGTATAAAGATAACATCAAACTGCTAATAATAATTAGTTCCTGGAAAAGAGGACTTTAACAGTATGGAATAGTCAAAGGAAGCTTTCTTTTGTATTTTATAATGGCTGAAAATTTTGTAAGGGTAGAATATATCAGTGAAAAAAATTTATTAAGGATGTTTTCAAACATACACAGAAATTGAATAGTATAAGGGACCTGATATACCCATCACCAGGCTTTAATGATCTTTTCTAACCCCCCATACCTTCATTCCTACCTTTGAAGCAATCCAGTCATCATTTCATTTTCACGTAATTATATATATTTTTTAAAGGATAAGTATTTTCTTGGGGCAACTGTGTGGCTCACTTAAGCCTCTGCCTTCGGCTTGGGTCATGATCCCAGTGTCCTGGGATTGAGCCCACATGGGGCTCCCTACTCAGCCGTGAATCTGCTTCTCCCTTCCCCTCTGCAATCTCTTTCACTTTCGCTCTCTCAAGTAAATAAATAAAATTTTTAAAAATTAAATAAAGGATAAGTATTCTTTAAAAAACAAAGCAAAGGGGCTCCTGGGTAGCTCAGTGGGTTAAGGCCTCTGCCTTCGGCTCAGGTTGTGATTCCAGGGTCCTGGGATTGAGCTCCGCATCAGGCTCTCTGCTCATCAGGGAGCCTGCTTCCCTCTCTGTCTCTGCCTGCCTCTCTGCCTACTTGTGATCTCTGTCCATCAAATAAATAAATAAAAAATCTTTAAAAAAACAGTAATTTGTTAAAAAAAAAAAAAAAAAAAAAAACCCAAAGCAAAAACCACAGTTATCACAGTAGGAAAAAACCCAGTGGTTCTTTAGTATTATGAAATACCTAGTATCCACATTACCCTAGTGGTTTGTTTGTTTTTTTAGTAGTTTCAATCTGGATCCAAATAAGATCTTTAAATTGCCACTGGTCTGGGGTGCTTGGGTGGTTCAGTTGGTTTAAGTGACCAACTCTTTTTTTTCTCTTTAAAGATTTTATTTTTTTATTTGACAGTAGGCAGAGCAGCAGGCAGGGAGAGAGGGGGAATCCCTGCTGAGCAGAAAACCCAATGCAGGGCTCAATCCCAGGACCCTGAGATCATGACCTTAGTGGCAGGCAGAGGCCTAACCCACTGAGCCACCCAGGCGCCCCACAAGTGACCAACTCTTGATTTCAACTGAGGTCTTGATCTCAGGGTTATGACTTCAAGCTGTGCCTGCTTAAAAAAAATAAATTGCCACTGGTTTATGTTTCTCTTAAATCTTTTTATTTAATTTTTTATTTTTTAAAGATTTATTTATTTATTTATTTTTATTTATTTGACAGAGATCACAAGTAGGCAGAGAGGCAGGCAGAGAGAGTGAGGAGAAAGCCGGCTCCCTGCGGAGTGGAGAGCCTGACATGGGGCTCTATCCTAGGACCTTGGGATCATGACCTGAGCTGAAGGCAGAGGCTTTAACCCACTGAGCCACCCAGGCACCCCTCTTTTTTTTTTTTTTTTTTAAAGATTTTATTTATTTGACAGAGACAGAGGTCACAAGTAGGTAGAGAGGCAGGCAGAGAGAGAGGAGGAAGCAGGCTTCCCTAATGTGGGGCTTGCTCCCAGGACCCTGAGACCATGACCTGAACTGAAGGCAGAGGCCTCAACCCACTGAGCCATGCAGGCTCCCCTCTTAAATCTTTTATATGTACATTTTCCTCTGTCTCTTTTTTCTTCTAATTATTTGGTTAAAAGGAAATGATTATTTTTCAAATGATGAATTTCCCACAGTCTCAATTTTGCTGATTTGTAGTCCTAAGGTGTTCTTTAATGTGTTTCTCCACCTTCATTTTCCTGTGAATTGATGATTAGATTGTAAGGCTTGCAGATTTAGATTCTTGGTTTCTTTTGAGAATGGGAAGAAGCAAAACGCTGTCATAGGCGGTACAAATGATTCTTTGTGTTCTTCTTTGTTCTTTTCTGTTTTCCAGGTGCTCTGTAATTAATATGTATTACATTTTAAAAACAATTTTTTGAGATATATGTTAAAATGCACAGATTTAGGATATACACCAGTTTTCCCCCTACATTATTAAGTTTTATTTATTATTATTTTAAAAATTTTTTATTTAAAATAAATTTAATTAACATATACTGTATTATTAGTTTTGGGGATAGAATTTAGAGATTCAGGAGTTGCATATCATACCCAGTGCTCATTATATCAAGTGCCCTCTTTAAAGCCCGATCTTTCTCCCCAACATTGTTTTAAAGATTTTATTATTTTTAAAATTTTTTTATTTTTATTTTATTTTATTATTTTTTAAAGATTTTATTTTGTTATTTGTCAGAGACAAAGAATCTAAGGAGTTGGGGAGCAGCAGGCAGAGGGAAGAGTAGGGAGTCCGATGTGGGATTCAGTCTCAGGACTCTGGGATCATGACGTGAGCTGAGGACAGATGCTTAACCGACTAAGCAACCCAGGTGTCCAAAGTCAGATTTTTACAGTGAACACTCATATAGCCATCAGCTAGCTCTACCATTAGTATTTTACTATATTTGTTTTATCATTTAGCTACTTATCCTTATATCCATCTTTTTTTAAATTCCTTTCATATTGCAGAAATGAGCATAGTTCCTCATAAGTACTTTAGCATGCATATTGTTAACTAGAGCTCAATATTTACAGATTTTTTAAGGCAAAATTAACATAAACTGTATAATATGTACAGTTGAGTGTCTGTACGTGCATGATATTGTGCAACCATAGCTTCTTTCCACTTCCAGAACACTTCATCACCCCAAAAGGAAACCCCGTATCCATGAAGCAGTTAGTTCTTCCATTCTCCCTTTTTCCTAGCCCCTGGCATCACCAGTCTGCTTTCTGTCCCTAGGGACTTAACTATTTTGGTTACTTCATATAAATGTAATCCTATAATATGTGACCTTTTTATGTTCGGCTTCTTTTAATTTGTATATTTTTGAGGTTCACATAATATTTACAGTTTTTAAAATACAAGATTTAGATACAAAAAACTCCAGAATTTTAAGTGCACTTGCTTTAGTTTTGACAGATTCATGACACATGTATCACCCAAACCCCTTACCATCATCCCAGAAATTTCCCTCATGCCCCTGCTCAGTCAAGTCCCCCATCCAGGGATAGCCACTGTTCTGACTTTTTTTCTCTTCTTTTTTTTTTAAGTGGGTGTGGAGCCTACTTAAAAACCTGGGGCTTAAACTCATGACCCTGAGATTGAGACCAGAGCTGAGATCAAGAGTCAGCTGCTTATCTGACTGAGCCACCCAAGTGACCTTGTTCCGAGTTTTTTCTGCCGTAGATTAGTTTTGCCTATTCTAGAACTTTTTTTTTAACTAAAGACTTTATTTATTTATTTGACAGACAGAGATCACTGGTGGGGCAGGGGGGAAGCAGGCTCCCCGCTGAGCAGAGAGCCGGATGCGGGGCTTGATCCCAGAACCCTGAGATCATGACCTGAGCTGAAGGCAGAGGCTTAACCCACTGAGCCGCCCAGGCAACCCACCTAGAACTTGATATAAATGGAATCCTGTGTGTATTCTCTTCCTGTAAGGCTTCATTTACCTAGCATATGTTTTGACATTAATCCATATTGTTGCATATATCAATAGTTGATTGTTTTCTCTTTTTTTAGTTTCTTTTAATTATTGAATAGTATTATATTATATTAATATACAACAGTTTGTTTATCCTTTCACTTATTGATGGCCATTTTTATATTGTTTTTAAGTTGGGGTTGAGGAGAATTGTATTACTCTATGCCAAAAAGGCCAATTCTTGAACAGATAGAAAAAATATTTACAAAATAAGTCTTTTTTCACTAATTTTTATGAAACAGATACTTGATATTTTCTTTCCTCAAAGCATTTGGCTATCCAGTGCCATTGGTCTCAAAGGCCAGCAGTTATTGGAGATGTCCTTCAAGTCTACAGTGGGTCTGAAGGGAGGGCTATTATTTTCTGTGAGACCAAAAAGAATGTAACTGAAATGGCCATGAATCCACATATAAAACAGGTAAGTATTTTATCATGCTTTCTCTAATTGAGTTTATAGGATGATTGTTTGAACAAAAATACTGTCCTTTGTGGACTAGTTTTGATAGTCTTTTTTTTTTTCTTGGAGAGAGAGATGGGCGGTGGGGAGAGAACATGGGTGTGGGGGCAGAGAGGGAGAGGGAGAAAGAGAATCCCAAGCACACTCTATGCCCAGAGTGAAGCCCTGAAAGGGGCTTGATCTCACAATCCTGAGATCATGACCTGAGCCAAATTCAAGAGTCACTTAACTGACTGAGCCACCCAGCACCCCAAGATTGTCATTTTTAGAATTGAGTCTACTTCAGAAGGAAGTTATAGCCAGCCTGTCATGGTCTTTAAGTCAGAATGGAAGTCTTGCTCGTTTTCATGAGAAGGCTTTTTTAAGACTTTGCATAATGAGATCTTGAAAACACAAAGGTTGAAACAAAATGAGTTTCTATGTGTAAGAGGGGGTAATATTCACAAATATTTATTGAATGAATGGATCAGAATACTAAGTCCATGTCTTTTCTTTTAACTTTTTTTTTTTTTAATATTTTATTTATTTATTTGACAGACAGCAAGAGAGGGAACACAAGCAGGGGGAATTGGAGAGGGAGAGGCTGGCTTCCGCTGAGGCTTGATCCCAGGTTCCTGAGATCATACCTGAGCCAAAGGCAGATGCCTAATGACTGAGCCACCCAGGCACCTCTTCTTTTAACTTTTTATAGTAGAAAATTTTAAACATACACAAAAGTTGACAGTCTAATGAACCTTGCATATTCATTCTCCAGCTGCAACAATTACCTTATTTTATTCACTGCCCACTGACTTCCTGCTCCTGAATTATTTTGATGCAAACCATAGATAACATATTATTACATCCCTAAATATTTGGGTATGTGTCCCTAAAAGAAAAGAATTGCTTGTTTGTTTTTTTTAACGCAATACTGTTACCACATTTAAAATGAACAGTAATTAGTATCTCCAAATGTCAGGTAGTGTTCAGATTGTCAGTTACCTCATGATTGCTTTGTTTTTTTCTTTTAGAGTTTTTGTCTTGAATCTGGATCCAAATATTTATAAATTGTGTGACTTCATTAAATCTCTTTAATATATGGCTTCCTTTCTCATCTATTTTTTTTTTAAAGATTTTATTTATTTATTTGACAGAGATCACAAGTATGCAGAGAGGCAGGCAGAGAGAGAGGGGGAAGCAGGGAGCCCGTTGTGGGACCCAATACTAGGACCCCGAGATCATGACCTGAGTTGAAGGCGGAGGCCCAACCCACTGAGCCACCCAGGCTCCCATCATCTGTTTTTTTCTTACAGCTTTTTTTGTTGTTTAAGAAACCAAGTTTCCATAATCTAGAGTATTGCTTCCTTGTGCAGTCATTTAACATGTACCTCTGTCTTCTGTATTTTCTGAAAATTCAGGTTTGTTTGTTTAATTAGGGCAAAACTATGTTATAGGAGTAATAATGTGTAGTTCTTTCTCTTTTTGTGATATTAACATCCACTGATAGTAAGGCTGTCAGTTCTTATGTCAGTGTCTGTCCAATCATTTTTGTTGTCTGTGACTTATTATCTAGTAGATTCCTGAAGAAGGGCTTATGGAAATAATACTGCCTTTTGATAATAGCATGTTTATAAATTTATACCTGGAAACCATTTGGCTGGATATTAAAATTCTTGGTTCATATTTTCTTTCTTCAGTATCTAGAATATGTTTTGCCATTGTTCTGGGGAGTGAAGCATGCTGGAAAAAACCTAATTCCAGCCTGATTTTTTTTCTCCTTATAAGATTTTGCCTTTAGGCAAAATTTAAAAATCTTTAAAAATCAGGGATTCCTGGGTGGCACAGGTTAGGCGTCCAGCTCTTAGTTTTGTATCAGGTTTTGATCTTATGGGTTGTGAGATTGAGCCCCACATCAGGCTCTGCACTCAGTGGGAAGTCTGCTTGAAAATTCTCTTCCTCTGCCCTTCCCCACACTCGCACAGGTACTCTCTTTCTCTAGAATACATAAATCTTTAATCAGTAGTGTTATTAGAATGTATTTTGTACTAAAAGAATGTATTTGGTATTGTTCTTGGTTATGTTTTGTGGGCACACTATAGCATCAAATATATTTAATATATTTAATATTTCAGCAGAATTTTCTTGAATTACAATTTTTTTGGTGTTTGGTTTGTCTGATTGCTTTTTTTTTTCTCCCTTTAGGGACTCTTTATGGATGTTGGTTTCTTTTTTTTCCCTCTTTGTCACTTGACCTCAAATCCTTTTCATCTCTATTTCACTTTTTCAGGATTTCCTTTTTTTTTTTTTTTAAAGATTTTATTTATTTGACAGACAGAGATCTCAAGTAGGCAGACAGGCAGGCAGAGGGAGAGAGGAGGAAGCAGTCTCCCTGCTGAGCAGAGAGCCCAATGTGGGGCTCTATCCCAGGACGCTGGGATCATGACCTGAGCCGAAAGCAGAGGCTTTAACCCACTGAGCCACCCAGGTGCCCCAGGATTTCCTATTTTTAAGGCATTAGCTCTTATGTTTGCTCAGTCTTGTATTCCTTCCAGTAAAGTCTTCGTTTGTGAAGTCTTTATTTCTGTTTCTTTGTTGAGTCATTTCACGTCATTTTTTTGTTTTTCTCATTTTGATTTTTCTTGTTCTTTCTTACATCATTTAAAAATTTCTCTCAGCTTATTCAGAAATATGCTATACTTTCCATTTGTTTTATGGGGGTGCCTTTCTAGAGCTCTTTCATGATTTGTGGGGATATTATTCGCTTATTCTTTTTCCCCTCTCCTGGTTACTTTTTGTGGGATTCAGCTGTCTTTTTTTAAATTACATTTTTAATTTTAATTCCAGTATAGTTAACATACAGTGTTAAATTATTTCCAGGTGTCCAGTGTAGTGATTCACCAGTTCTGTACATTAGTTAGGGCTCATGATGATGAGCATCTTTAATCCACATCATCTATTTCAGCTCTCCTCCAGTTCTGCTCCCCTCTAGTAACGAGACGTTTATTCTCTATAGTTAAGAGTCTCTTTCTTGGTTTATCTTTCTCCCTTTTTTCCCCTTTGTTCGTTTGTTTTGTTTCTTAAATTCCACATATGAGTAAAATCATATGGTATTTGCCTTCCCTGACTCATTTTGCTTAGCATCATACTCTCTCACTTCATCCGTGTTGCAAATGGCAAGAGTCCATCCATTCTTTTTTTATGGCTGGATAATATTCATTGTATGGCTGGATAATATTCATTGTATGTATAATATTCATCCGTGTTGCAAATGGCAAGAGTCCATCCATTCTTTTTTTATGGCTGGATAATATCCATTCCTCTGTCAGTGGACACTTGGGCTGCTTCCATAGTTTGGCTGTTGTAAATAATGCTGTAATAAACGTAGGGTGTATCCCTTTGAATACAGTGTTTTGTATTTTTGGGTAAATATTCAGTAGTGCAGTTTCTGGATCTTAGCGTAGCTTAGGTAGCCTCTATTTTTAACTTTTCAAAGAACCTCCATACTGTTTTCCACAATGGCTGCACCAGTTTGCATTCCTACCAATAGTGCACAACAGTTCCCTTTTGTCTACATCCTTGCCAGCACCTGATGTTTCTTGTGTTTTTGATTTTAGATATTCTGACAGTGTAAGGTGATATTTCATTGTAGTTTTGATTTGCATTTCCCTGGTGGTGAGTGATATTCAGCATCTTTTTATGTGTCTGTTGACCGTCTGTAATGTCTTTGGAAGAATGTCTGTTCATGTCTTCTGCCCATTTTTTAATCGGATTATTTGGGTTTATTTATTTATTTATTTATTTTGGTGTTAAGAACTTTATTCTTTTTTTTTTTTTTTTAAGAACTTTATTCTTTACTGTTGCTCATTTTAGGTGAAATTAATCTTTTTTTTTTTTTTTTTTTTAAGATTTTGTATTGTAATCTCTACACCCAGTGTGGGGCTCCACCTCACAACCCTAAGATGGAGTGTTGTGTGCTCTACTGACTCTTTATGAGCTTTAAATGGGCAGGCATGGGTCAGAATAGTTTTCAAGCTTCATAGCTCTAGAGCTGCTGCTTCTGTTACTGTTTGGTATGTAAATTATATCTCAATATAAAGCTGTTAAAAAAAAAAAAGATCTCCCACTTTCTGAGCTCTGGCTGTCTTTTCCCTCACTTTTATCTCGATCTTCTCTTCCTTTGCTTCTGTGATCCCTGGCTTCCTCAATTTGGATCCCAGATCCAACCCTTTCTCCTTATTATGGACCTTTGTCCTGGAAAGGAAGCTTTGGCGTGTAAATTTTGAAAGTTCATAAAGGGTCCAGGCTGCTCCAGCCTCTTTCAGACCTTACTTCTGGTTCCTTATAATCGCCCTTCAGTGTACAAAATCTTTTCTGCTTTCAGCTGCTATCCTTAAATTGGTCCATTGTGCTTTCTAGGGAGTATCTGTTCTTAGGACCAGCAGATCTCCCCCTTGCCCCATATATATAAGTCTTGTCTCTCTCTGTTCGTATTTTGGAAATCTTATGAAAATATTTGTTTCTTACTTTTGTCCTATATGTCTGTGGATTTTTAAGTTTGTTGTCCTAATTGCCCTGCTTGTTTTTATGTGGGAACTGGAGATTCAAAGACTATGCTGTTAATATCTTCCCCAGTATCATTTTAACTAATTGTCTAGTTTTAGCTTTATATATGGTATACATGGACGACCACTGGTAAATAGTGAAAGTGATCGAGGGTAGTTGATTTACTTTTTTTCCTTTTATACTTCTTTAGAACACTGAGCAGCAGTAGTGTTGCAGAAGTTATTGTTTTGTCCTGTAGGGAGGACCTGCCTTGCTGCAAAGGCTGGCTGAGAATTCCCTTCTTACTAATGAGCTTCTGTGGTTGAGAGCAATGCAGTTTCTCTTCTGCTGGTTTACTATTTAGGTAAAAAGTAGTAATATATCATTATAGGGGATACAGGATTTTAGGGACTAAGGGAGGAACTTTAGTGGTTTCTTTTTTTTTAATTTTTGATTTTTTTCTTAAAGTCAGTTTTTACCAGAACAATGCTTTCTTAATGCTGAACAGTCACATGCATACATACACACACCCACACATGCATGCCCACAAACTTTTGGAAAATGATTTACTCATAAGTTGGAGATCTGGAAACCGTCACCGGTATTACAAATGTATTATGTCACTTCTTAGGACTAGTTATCAAGTGAGAAATTCAGTGTTGTATCAAATTTTTAAAAAGTAAATTCGAAGGGGCTAGGGGGATGGGGTAACTGGATGATGGACATTGGGAAGGGCATGTGATGTAATAATGAGCCCAGGGTATTGTACAAGAATCACTGAACAATACCTCTGAATCTAGTAATACATTATATGTTAATTCATTGAATTTAATTTAAAAATTTTAAAAAGTGAATTTGAAAATTTCACAATGGAAAACCATCCAATTTATTTTAAAGTTTTTTTTTTTTTTTATGACTTAAAAACAGCAGTAAGGCAGTGTTTCCTTTCTTGAAAATTTCTCTTACATTGGGTTCTGCGATATCACAGAGGTTTTCTTCCCTCTCCAGCTAACATTTCTAAGTTTTGTTGAGGTCTTTTTGTATTCTTGTTCGTACTTCCAGTATTGGCATTCATACAGATCTCCTCCCCTTACCAGGCCTTGTGTCTTCTCACTATGTATTCTTCCTGAGCATAGTGACTAATATCACAGACTTCGGAGTCAGACATATTAGGGTTTAAATCCTAGTTATATTACTTACTAGCTATGTAACCTTGAGCAAGTCACTTTATGTTTCTTTGCCCATGTTTCCCTTTTAAAGAGTGATATCAATGGGGGACCTGGGTGGCTCAATCACTGAAGTATCTGGTTCTTGATTTCAGCTCAGGTCATGATCTCGGCAGTGGGATCAAGACCTCCCCGTCAGGCTCCACAGAATCCCCGTTTGGGATTCTGTCTCTGTCCCTCCCCACTCTGCTCACATGCGCATGTGCACGCTGTGCACACGCCCTCTCTCAAAATAAATAAATAAATAAATAAATAAAATTAATAATAAGCTTTTTCCACTTTTAAGGCTTAAGTGAAATCATTTATTTAAATTAACACAATGCATTTCTTATAGCAAGCAGACAGTAAGTATAGAAATAAAGAAGTATAGCTACATATATAGATGGGTATAACTAATCCCTCCTATGGCTCCTGTGCATGTGCTGATAATCTCTAAATCTTTCTTCAGGTTAGCTCTGTCTCCAGAATCTAGACCTGTGTTTATCTTCCTGGCCACAGACACCCCAACCCATTACTGGGCACCTAAAATTGAATTTATTCTTTTCTATTTTCTTGTACCCACTCTGTCTCCAATATTCCCTATTCTTAAATGGTATATCTAGCCATAGACTAAGTCAGAAATCTACACATCACTCTTGACTTTTCTTCCTTGCCCCCAAATAGGTCAGATTGTTCTCTTACAAATGTTCTTTGCCTTGGAGTACCTGGGTGGCTCAGTCTATTGAGCATCTGTTCAGTTAATTACGAAGTATTTATGGATTCTATCTCCCATGATTTAAAATGGTTTCTTTCCTTTTTTTTGGTAAGATTTATTTATTTTAGAGAAAGCAAGTACAAGTGAGAGTGAGGGTAGGGGCAGAGGCAAAGACTCTTCAAGCAAGCTCCCCATGACCCATGAGATCAAGACCTGAGCTGAAACAAAGAGACGCCTAACTGACTGAGCCACCCAGTTGCCATTAAAATGGTCCATTTCTTTCTTACTACTATTTCAGAAGCTTGAACTCTGGAAGTCATGTGTAATATTTCTTTCCTTTATATTTCATTTCTCCTCCCCTTACCAGGCCCCCCCGATTTCATCTACCAATAGTTCTTGAATTCTTTTATGGCCTAGCCCCTACTTACTTTCCAGCTTTGTCTTATTGTATCTTCTCCTCATTCTGCACGCTCTCCATACTTGCCATGTTTCCTGTCATCCCAGGGCTCTTAAACTTACAGTCTTCCTTGCCTAGCAACTCCTACTCATCTTTCAGATAGAAGTCCAGAGTACCACTTACAAGGAATTCTTCCTTGCCCCAAAATAGGTCAGATTGTTCTCTTACAAATGTTCTTTGCCTTGGAGTACCTGGGTGGCTCAGTCTATTGAGCATCTGACTTTTTTTTTTTTTTTAAGATTTTATTTATTTATTTGACAGAGAGAGCGAGCGCGCACAAGTAGGCAGAGCAGCAGGCAAAGAGAGAGGGAGAATCAGGCTCTCTGTTGAGCAGGGAGCCTGATGTGGGGCTTGATCCCCTTGATCCCAGGGGCTTGATCCTTCTAGGACCCTGGGATCATGACCTGAGCTGAAGGCAGAGGCTTAACCAGCTGAGCCACCCAGGCGCCCCTGAGCATCTAACTCTTGATTTCAGCTCAGGTCATCATCTCAGGGTTGTGAGATCAAACCCTGTTTTGGCTCCATGTGGAGCCTGTTTGGGATTCTCTCCCCCTCCCTCTGCCTCCCCACTTTTCCCTCTCTAAAAAAAAAAAACATAGATAAATGCTCTTTGCTTAGACTGGTGCAACATTGTTTAAACTTGTTGGCTAAATTTGTTTGCATGCCTCATTATTTGATTAATTTCCATCTCCCCTGCCAAAGTATAAAGAAGATGGGCAGGGGGGCAGTCTCGTTTTTTGTTTGCCATTTTATCCTTAGTGCTCAGCATGTTGTAGATCACTAAATATTTATTGAATGGGTAGATGGTCATTGCCACTGCCTTGGCGAGGCCACTGATACCTCTTTTGGATATCTGCCTGCTACCTGGGTCTCCCTAGCTTTTGCCTTGCCCTTTCCTAATACAGTCTTTACGTTATAATCAGAGTATTCCTTCAGTGATGCAAGTATGTTTAGGATACTCTCCTGCTTCCAATCATTCAGTTGTTTCGTGTTGTCCACAGGATAAAATCATATTCCTTTTCTTTTTTTTTTTTTTTAAAGATTTTATTTATTTACTTGAGAGAGAGACAGTGAGAGAGAGCATGAATGAGGAGAAGGTCAGAGAGAGAAGCAGACTCCCCATGGAGCTGGGAGTCCGATGCGGGACTCGATCCCGGGACTCCAGGATCATGACCCGAGCCGAAGGCAGTCGTCCAACCAACTGAGCCACCCAGGCGTCCCAATCATATTCCTTTTCAACCTCATCTCTTATCACTTTCCCCTTTCATACTGTGGTTCAGCAATACTTGTATATTTGTAGTTCCCAGACACAGTGTTTATGTATGAATTTTTTTCTGCCCAAAACTCCCTAGCCTCCTGCTCATCCTTCTGCCTACTAGTTCCTTATGATCTGTCCGGTCTCACCTTCAGTGCTGCCTTCCCCTTAAACAGAATTAAGTTAGGTTTCTTTTTTTAAAAAGATTTTATTATTATTTATTTATTTGACAGAGAGAGAGATCACAAGTAGGCAGAGAGGCAGGCAGAGAGAGAGGGGGAGGCAGGCCCCCTGCCAAGCAGAGAGCCAGATACGGAGCTCGATCCCAGGACCCTGAGATCATGACCTGAACCGAAGGCAGAGGCTTAACCCACTGAGCCACCCAGGTGCCCCTTAAGTTGGGTTTCTCTCTCAAATATTCTAGTAGTGCCCTGTACCTGCTTATCGTACATATCATACTGTATTGAAAATGCCTGTCAACTTGTCTGTCCTAGGGCTGTTTCTTTATGATTGTTCCAGAATCTGGTGCATAGCAAGTACCTGGTGAATTCACTCATGAATACATTAGGCTTAGTTACTAAGCTTTAGATATGGTTAGGGTTAAATCATTGTTATGAACCCTTTGAAACATTAAAAAAATTTTTTTTAGGAATTTTATTTATTTTAGAGAGAGCGAACAGAGGAAGAGGCAGAGTGAGAGGGAGGAAGAGTGTCAAGCAGAGTCTGCACCAAGCACAGAGCCTGACATGGGGTTCGATCCCAGGACCCTGAGATCACAACCTTAGTGGAAACCAAGAGTCAGCTGCTCAACCAGCTGCACCACCCAAGCACCCCTGAACTTTTAAATTTTAATAGCAGCTAGCATGCTAGGAAACTTGTTTGTAATAGAAAAATTATTTGCAGTACAAGTAGAAGATAATATATAAATTGTTTAAAAATAGGTTCAGTGTTATTAAATATTATGGAAATGTAAATTAAAACATTAGCAAATCATTTTTGCCTATTAGATTCACAAAAATTATAACAATTCATAATATAGAGGGTAGGTAGGGTATGATAAACCAAAGACTCATAAATGTTAGAGTAAATGGGCACAACTTTTTTTTCCCTTAAGTTTATGTATGTATTTATTTAAGTAATCTCTACACTTAACGTGGGGTTCGAGAGCCCTGCGATTGAGAGTTGCATGCTCTTCCCAGTGAGCCAGCCAGGCGCTCCCACTCCCAGAACCTCTTCTTACAACACGGTTTTGCAATAGCTATTAAAATGTTAAATGTCCATAATTTTTTATCTAGAAATTCACCTTCTAGATATGTGTCCTACTAAAATACACATATACTGGGGACGGGGAGGAGGTCCAGGGATATCAGTGCGATGTTGTTCATTGTAGTATTGTTTCTAAAGGTGAAAACTTGGATATGACCCAAATGGTCATAATAAGATATTGCTAAAATAAATGGTACTATATCATATGATGAAATTATATAGTTTTGAAAAAATGAAGTAGGGTTATATTTATAGATGTGGAAAATGGCTAAGATAATTTGTAAAGCAGGTTTCAAAACATTATGTAGTGTGATCCCGTTTTCTAAGTAAATACATAAAAGTGTATGCTGTTACAAGTGGGTTATGTGTGTATGTGTGTGTATGTGTATTTAAAGATTTATTTACTTATTTGAAAGAGAAAGAGCATGAACAGAGGAAGGGGCAGAGGGAGAGGGAGAAGCAGGTTCCCTGCTGAGCAGGGAGCCCCACATGAGCCTCTATCCCAGGATCCTGGGATCATGGCCTGAGCCAAAGGCAGACGCTTGCTTAGCCCACTGAGCCACCCAGGAGCCCCTGTTTGTGTGTTTTAAAAAAAATATATCTGGAGAAATATTCCCCAAACTGTTAGTGAATTATTAGGAGGCTGATATTAAGGAAAGCTTTTACATTTTATGTTAAATTTTTTTTTTAAGACATTATTTGACAGAGAGAGCACGCATGCACAAGCAGGGGCAGCAGCAGAGGGAGAGGGAAAAGCAGAGTACTTGCTGAGCAGAGCCTGACACAGGGCTCCATCCCAAGACCCTGAGATCATGACCTGAGCTTAACCGACTAAGCCATGCGGGCGCCCATGCTAAATATTTTCTATAATGTTTGGTCTTTTGGGACGATAAGTATGCATTACTCTAATTATCAGAAAATAAGAACATTGGGGCACCTGGCTGACTCAGTCAGTGGAGCATCTGATTCATGATCTTGGGGTCATGAGTTTGAGCCCCATGTTGGGTGCAGAGATTACTTAAGAAAAAAGATTGAAAAACAAGAAGGAGCACAGGCTCTGTGGTGTTAAGGTGCAATCAATTGCAAGTGTGAGCTGTACACTTAACTTTTTCCCTTTTTTCAAATAGAATGCCCAGTGCTTACATGGGGACATTGCACAGTCACAAAGAGAAATTACACTGAAAGGCTTCAGAGAAGGTAGTTTTAAAGTTTTGGTGGCAACCAACGTGGCTGCCCGTGGTTTGGACATTCCTGAGGTTGACCTGGTGATTCAAAGTTCTCCTCCCCAGGTAAGAAATGAGATTTTATTCAGAGACTATAAGAACAGCATGTAAATTGCCATTTTATTTATAAAGATACGTTTGGAATATGAAAAAGATGTTATCTGTTCTTGCTGTTAACCATTTTTTACTAATGCCATATTAAATTGGTCAGAATCTGATGTCTTAGCAGATGTTAACTTTTCTTTGGATTTGAAGCATGGAATCATGCAAAGGGATTATAAAAAGTTGTCATGTGAAGAGCCTTGGGATGCAGTGGATAAATATTTTAAATCCTGTTTCATCTAAATATTCAGCATAAAAGGGTGTTGAAAGAGCAGTAGGTTTGAAATAAAAATGTTATTGGTAGTAGCAGTTTTGTTATTGTTAGTGTTATTTCGTTGTTGGAATGATGGTACTGGCCAGATATATATATATATTTTTTTGGCCAGATTTTAAAACAGTATTGCTTCTTTTATTTTCAGGATGTTGAGTCCTATATTCATCGTTCTGGACGCACAGGTAGAGCTGGCCGGACAGGGATTTGCATATGTTTTTATCAACCCAGAGAAAGAGGTCAACTAAGATATGTGGAACAAAAAGCAGTAAGTAGAGTTAAATTATTTCAGGCTTATTATCTAAATGGTGCCTTAGAAAAGAGCTTTTTTTATATTTGTTCTCACAAATAGATGCTTATAACTTTTCTCAGTTTAAGCTGCATTTGGATGTGAAGCATGTGGAGAGCTAAATTTATATGAGCTGCAAGACTTTGTTTTGATACAGCTTTTATTGTGAAGACAGAAGAGCTGACTTTCTCATTTTTCCCTTGAATTTCTCCCTTGATTCTAAAATCAGAAGTGCATTGTGATTTCAGTAACTCATAGTCCAGTATTGTAAAGGGGTGACTGCCATAGTCTTGGTGTATTTTTTAAGATGATATTGAGTTAAGGTAAAAATGGCTGGTTTCTGTAAGAAATTGTATACATTTTTGTGGCCTGTATTTTTTTTGTGTGTGTGGTATTTGACATTTTCCCCTATTTTCATGATGTGTGTTTTTAAATGCTATTTCATCTACTTTGTAAAATGAGATAGGGTAATAAAAAAAGTTGATAGACGTGATCAGTATCTTTTTACCTTTTTTGGAATCAGCTTTATTTTGCTGTGAGATTTCATGACTGTAACTAAGGGCAATTAAATTTTTTTTTCTCTTCCTAGAATTTGTAATTGATGATTTATTAGAAAAAGCAGGTCTTTTGATCTACTGGGGCTTGAAATCTTTAAGTCCAAGAAATGGAAATTCAACAAACTATATGAATTTAGGAATTAATTGTAAAGACTTCCATTTTTCTTTAATGTAATTCTTTCATTTTCAGGGAATTACTTTTAAACGTGTAGGTGTACCTTCTACAATGGATTTAGTTAAATCTAAAAGCATGGATGCCATCAGGTATGCTTTCTGACCTTGCTGAATAAGTTTTTCTTTTGTATTAGGCTATTCATCTTTAAGCTCTCCTAGTTCAAATATCAGAAAACTTAATCACCAGTTTTACCAGCAGACTTTAAGTTATATTAAAGTACGAAAACGTTGCTCTTTTCTTTTCCCATTCATTCTCTTATATTTAGTTTTTTACCTTTGTTTTGACCAAGAAAATCTACTCTTTTTACACCATAGGTCTCTGGCTTCCGTTTCTTATGCTGCTGTTGATTTTTTCCGACCATCAGCTCAGAGATTAATAGAAGAGAAAGGGGCAGTGGATGCATTGGCTGCAGCATTAGCCCACATCTCCGGTGCATCAAGTTTTGAACCACGATCTTTGATCACCTCTGATAAGGTAGAAATCTATGAGAAAATCATGTATGGTTGAGAAAAGATTAAAATAAAACCATAGATAATCCATCTATCTGGAGAGAAGAACAAGAGACTTTCATTGTGCACAGTACTGTGTTAACTGAAACTTACACAGAAGACCCTATTCTTTATTTTATAAGTTGACATGGAACCATACAAATCAAAGCATAGATTCTGTGCATAGATAAACATAACCAAAGCATCGATTCAGTGCCATGCAAAGTTAGGATTACCTGTATATGTGGAGGGGCTATGAGTGTGGGGTGGGGTGTGTGTGTAGTGTGACACCATCTGACCTAGCCCCTTGTCAGTTAGTATCAGTTGTTAAACCACACCAGACCCATTAGTTGCAAGTAGTTCAAAGATTTACTACTCATCAGGGTGTAAGTGAGGAGAGTCCCTGGATGGCAGGCTCTCTCAGCAAGAAAGCGCTCTGATGTCTGGGTGGGGACGGAGATTGAGAGAAGGAGGGAGAGTTGGTGAAAGAGGAGAACAAAAAGGTCCGGGCAGGTAAACTTGCATGTGACAATTTGGTATAATATGAATGAGTACCTCAGGGGTGGCTGATGTTTTCCGTCTGGCAAGTGTTAATAGTTTAGTCAAATGTCATTTTGCTGGGAGTGACTTCATGTGTCCCAACTCTTCCCTCCCCCTCTCCATACACTGTGTATCTTCTTTTTTCTTTTCTTTTCTTTTCTTTTTTTTTTTTTTTTGAGAGAAAGAGGGAGACAGAGAGTCCCAAGCAGGCTCCATACCCAGAGCAGAACCTGATGCTCCATCCCATAACCCTAAGACCGAGGCCTGAGCCAAAACGAAGAGTCAGATGCCTTAACCTACTGAGCCACCTTGATGCCCTCCCCCCACAGTGTATCTTTATTTTTAAATTTATTTTATTTTTATTAAAGATTTTATTTATATGAGAGAGAGAGAGAGAGCATGGACTGGGAGAGGGAGAAACAGACTCCCTACTGAGCTGGGAGCTCAATGTGGGAGTCAATCCCAGGACCCTGAGATCATGACCTCTGAGCCGCAGGCAGACACTTAACAGACTAAGCCACCTGGGTGCTCCTCACACTGTGTATCTTTAAAAAACACCTGGATCTTCAGGATTGTGAGATTGAACCCTATGTTGGGCTGTGCATTCAGCATGGAGTCTGCCTGTCTTTCTTCATCTGCCCCCGGCCCCCTGTACGCCACCCCCATGCATGCACTTGTGCATGTACATGTGCTCGCTCGCTCTCTCTTTAAATAAAATCTACAAAAAAAAAAAAAAATCAGGATCAATTCAAGTTCATATGCTACATTTGGTGTTATGTTTCTCTTAATCTGGAACTGTTTGCCATCACTTTTATTAATTAATTTTTTGAAGAATATAGATTAGTTGTCTAGATCAGAGTCTAGAGTTTCTTATCTGGGTTTTTCTGGTTTTCTTTTCTTCATACATCATTTAACTTTTGCCTTTATTCAGCCTCCCTTGTAAACTGGAGGTAAAGTCAAAGCTTGATTTTATATTCAGGTTAAACAGTTTTGGCCAGAGTACCCTATGGGTGATAATGTACTTCATACTGTATAACATCAGGAGGTATATAATGTCAGATTGTTTTAGTACTAATAATGCTTAGTTTGATCACTTGTTTATAATGGAAAGTTATATTCCAATTGTAAAGGTATCTTTTACTCTGTGTAATTAGTAATTTGTGGGGTAATGCGTTAGCAGTGAGCAAGTGCGCTTTCCCTAATTACTCACCTAATATTTTCTTTCTTTTAAAGATTTTATTTATTTATTTGACAGACAGAGATCACAAGTAGGCAGAGAGGCAGGCAGAGAGAGGGAGGGAAGCAGGCTCCCTGCTGAGCAGAGAGCCCAATGTAGGGCTCAATCCCAGGACCCTGGTATCATGACCTGAGTGGAAGGCAGAGGCTTTAACCCACTGAGCCACCAAGGCACCCCTACTTTTTTTTTTTTTTAAGATTTTATTTATTTATTTGAGCGAGAGTGAGCAAGAGAGAAAATACAAGCCATGGGGAGAGGCAGAGGGAGAAGCAGATGCCCTGCTCAGCAGGGAGCCTGATGCGGGGCTTTATCCCAGGACTCTGAAATCATGACCTGAGCCAAGGCCAGATGCTTAACCAACTGAACCACCCAGGTGCCCCTATCACCAAATACTTCGTAAGAAAATATTTACGCCATACCTTTTAGGAAAATACAAGATAGCCTTTAGACCCAAGAAGTACCTAAGAGATCATTTGTTCCCAACCCTTATCTAATAGAAGAATCCCTCTTTGGCAGATGGTTCATCTAACTTCTGATTAAATATCTTAAAAATTCTATTAGTGGGTTCGAAATTTCTTTTATAGTCAAACCAAAATCTAAAGCCTTTACCACAGGGTCCTACAGGGTCATCCCCTTGGTACTTCTCTGATCTCATCTCATCACTCTGCCTGTGCTTGTTTTGGCTACCCTAACCTACTTGTTACTTGAATATAAATCTACTTCCTCACAAGACCTTTGCACTTGCACTGTTTCAGGAGTTCATTCTTTGTACATTCTTTGTACCTCCTTCACTTTATTTAGGTCTCTTCAAATACCACCATGTTACAGAGGTCTTTCCTGATGACCCTAACTAGCTTACCTTTCCCTTTACTCTCTATTCCCTTGCCCTGCTTTATTTTCCTTTAGGGTGCTTATTACTATTGGGCATTTTATTTTATTTTTATTTATAAAATATTTTACTTATATATTTGACGGAGATCACAAGTAGGCAGAGAGGCAGGCAGAGAGAGAGGAGGAAGCAGGCTCCCTGCAGAGCAAAGAGCCGGACGCGGGACTCGATCCCAGGACCCTGAGATCATGACCTGAGCCGAAGGCAGCGGCTTAACCCACTGAGCCACCCAGGCGCCCTTAAGTAAAATCTTTAAGAAAAGTTACTTTTTTTTTTTTTGGCAGCCACATTGTACTGATGGCTCATGAGAAATGTACAGTGAAGTCATGAAGGGCTGCAGAGTTGGAACTTCATTGTCATCTTGCTGCTGCTTTTTTCCCAAAGATAATGTGACTTTTATTTCTTAAGGGATTTGTCACCATGACTCTGGAAAGCCCAGAAGAAATAGAGGATATCAGCTGTGCATGGAAAGAACTTAACAGAAAGCTGAGTAGTAATGCTGTGTCCCAAATTACCCGAATGTGCCTCCTAAAAGGAAATATGGTAGGTTTTTCTAGACAAGTCAAAAGCTTCTCAGTCAGCTACTGTAAATGTCTCTAAAGACATTTATTCTTTGTTTAAAGAGTCTCTTCTTTCCTTCTTTCTTTCTTTCTTTTTTTTTTTTTAAGTCTAATAGAATGAATAGCGCAGTTTTCTCTGTGTGATAGTTTGTTTCCTGTTGTAAATTTGGCGGAGTTATATAAATTACCCCTTTGGGTAGAAAGCTGTAGATCATCCTGCTTAATTTGTGTAATAACGAAGTTATCTAAGTTTCTGCTCTTGGAGACATACTGTGTGATTGTGTGTGGTGTTTTATTCTATGACTAAGTAACTTATGATTTCAATAGCTAAACAGCTCTATTACTCAGAGAATACTCAATATTGACTTTTAAGTGGCCTGCTCTTGGTTATTAAAGAGGATAATTAAATAAATTAGTATTTTAATACATTTTGAAATAGCCAAGAAATCTAATCTTAGTGACTCTGTTTCTTTAATGGATTGAAAAAAGATATTATATTTATTCTTCTAAATTTACTACATAGGCTTATTCTAGCTTAGAGTTTGTTTATTAGAAAGAATCATTTCTCTCAAAGTTTACTATTACTACAAGAACATTTTGTGGCAAGTATGAGACAAATATATGCATGAAGAAAAAAATGTGGAGAGGAGGGAAAAATAAAACAAGAAACTTAGGCCAAACTAATTGCCATAGTTGAGAAGTAGATTAACTTTCAATTTATTGGCAGCCAGGACCAAAAAAGAAACATCTTGTTTTATACCATTCTTATCTGATAAACACTGCAGCTCTTTAGAATAGAAACTTTCCGGGACTAAATTTTTCAAGGAATTTATACTTTAAACATTATAGTGTCAACAAGAACTTTTATAGAGAACACTCTAGATTCTTGGTAGTAGTAGTAGTAGATTCCTGTTAGATACTGTGTTTACTTTTCAGATTTAGAAAATACAGTAAGCAGCTACTCTGTCATGCATTATTCTATGTTAGCTGTTTTAATCTTGTAAACATTCATGGGGCATGCCCTATATTTTCTTTTTTAGCTTCTATAAAATTACCACCAAGTATTAGCGTATCGGTAAATATCAACTCATCTGCATTTGAATAAAAATGTTTTCATTTTGCTTTTAGGGTGTTTGCTTTGACGTTCCCACAACTGAATCAGAAAGGTTACAGGTATTTTTAAAATTTTATGTTAAATTGAGTAGGTTTCTCTAAAAAACAGGAATTTTTAAAAAGTGACAATATCCTTATGATGTCTTAATCAACTAACATTTCTTAATGTAATATGTCCAGTCTATATCATAATTTAAAACATTTATTACAAATAATTTCAGATATAAAAAACAGAATTGCGTGATGAATATTCATGTACCCATCACTCAGCTTCAACAGTGATCAGCTCATGGCCAGTTTGTTTCGTGTTTTCATGTCACTTCCATCCATTTTCCCACTCTCCTATATGTATTTTTTTTCCCCCAAAACTCAGCTTTGGTTTTCTCTTCCATATTATACTAGGAGAAAAAGACAACAATATTTTACTTAATGCTTAAATAAACTTAAAAATTGCAGTATAGTTAACATGCAGTGTTTTTGTTTTTTTTTAAATATTTTATTTATTTATTTGACAGAGAGAGATCACAGTAGACAGAGAGGCAGGCAGAGAGAGAGGAGGAAGCAGGCTCCCCGCTGAGCAGAGAGCCCGATGTGGGACTCGATCCCAGGACCCTGAGATCATGACCTGAGCCGAAGGCAGCGGCTTAACCCATTGAGCCACCCAGGCGCCCCAACATGCAGTGTTATATTAGTTTCAGGTATACAACACAGTGATTCAGTACTTGCATACAATACCCACTGTGCTTAAATAAGTTTTTATAATTTTTTATTTTACACAAGGTAAGATTAAGACAAAAACAAATACCATATGACTTCACTCATACGTGGAATTTCAGAAACAAAACAAATGAACAAAGGAAAAAAGAGCCAGAAAAAAACAGATCTTTAAATATAGAGACAAACTATTGGTTGCCAGAGAGGAGGTGGGTGGCAGGTTGGGTGAAATAGACGCAGGGGTTTAAGAGTTGTATGTATTCTTTTGAAACAAATTGTAGGTATTTTATCATTTCAACCATGAATATTTCCATATACCTAACTATTAGGGACACTTTTTTTTTTAAGATTTATTTATTTATTAGAGTGTGCGAGCAGGGGGAGGGGCAGAGGAAGAGGGAGAGAGAGAAACCTCAAGCAGACTCCCCGTTGAGTGCGGAGCCCAGCTTGGGGCTTGATCTCACGACCCTGAGACCATGACCTGAGCTGAAATCAAGAGTCGGTAGCTTAACCAACTGAGCCACCCAGGCACCCCTCAACAGGGTATTTTAATATTCACTTTCCTTGGCAACTCATGATCACAATGAATAATAGTTCATTTAGCAGGACATAATATAGTGATGTGCTTATGAGGTGCTGATTCACATAATCTTGAGTTGTTTACTCTGATACCAAAGTATTTCCAGTGGTTACATATTTTCAACAGGTTTTTAGTCCCCATCATTAGCTCTCACTTCTTGATTCTGTCACTATAACCACTGAAAGCTGTGCACTAATTAATGGCCTGTTTCATGCCAAGCAAGCAGTGCTCTCTTTTATTTTTTTAATTTTAATTTTTTTTTTTAAGATTTTTATTTATTTATTTGACAGACAGAGATCACAATAGGCAGAGAGGCAGGCAGACATAGAGGAGCCCGATGCGGGGCTCGATTCCAGGACCCCGAGATCATGACCCAAGCCGTAGGCAGAGGCTTTAACCCACTGAGCCACCCAGATGCCCCTAATTTTAATTTTTAAAAATATTTATTTATTTGAGAGGGAGAGAGCATGTGAGAGTGGGGGTGGATCAGAGGAAGAGGGAGAGAGAATTTCAAACAGAACCCCCCTGAGGGTGGAGCCTGATGCAGGGCTTAATCTCATAATCCTGAATTGATGACCTGAGCCAAAATCAAAAGTTGGATGTTCAACCGACTAAGCCACCCAGGCACCCCAGTGTGCTCTCTCTTAAAATGTATAAATTAAGTATGAAATTATGAGCCTCAAACTGAGCCTGAGGGGTCCCTCGGTGGCTCAGTGAGTTAAGGCCTCTGCCTTCGGCTCAGGTCATGATCCCAGGGTCCTGGGATCGAGCCCCGCATCGGGCTCTCTGCTCAGTGGGGAGCCTGCTTCCCTCTCTCTCTCTGCCTGCCTCTCTGCCTACTTGTTCTCTCTCTCTCTCTCTGTCAAATAAATAAATAAAATCTTTAAAAAAAAAACAAAAAAAACTGAGCCTGAGAGTTTCTCCTAAGACTAAAATTTAGGAACTTTAATGAATGAGCTTCGAATATGTTTTTGTTTTTGTTTTCTGGTTTTCAGTTTTGTTTCAGATACTTTGAACTTAAATGGATAGGTAGCCTTTAGCTAATAGATGATGGATATTAAAAAAGAATCTTCTGTACTCATATGCTTGCTTATGGTTTCCATTTTGCATTTATATTAATCCTCTAAATTCCCCCAACAGGCAGAGTGGCATGATTCAGACTGGATACTTTCATTGCCAGCCAAGTTACCTGAAATTGAAGAATATTATGATGGAAACACATCCTCTAACTCCAGGCAGAGGAGTGGCTGGTCAAGTGGCCGGTCAGGCCGGTCTGGCCGGTCAGGTGGTCGATCTGGTGGCCGGTCAGGTAGACAGAGTCGACAGGGAAGTCGGTCAGGAAGTCGACAAGATGGTAGACGACGAAGTGGGAATAGAAATCGATCAAGAAGCGGGGGCCACAAACGGAGTTTTGACTGAGTATTTGATAGTTAATCTACCAGTGTGAGCTTGCCTATTTCTGCCTAATCATGTACATTATTCACCAAAATTAGGTCATCATAGTTGAGGTATGTGTCTGCTCTTTGCAAAGAAGTTGGTCATATTTTTTTAAAAAGTATTTCACAAGAATGGTTGTAAACAAATCTACTTATCCAGTTATACCTTTGAATAAAAAAAACTCCTTTTATTGTCTCTTTTCACTATGCGTTAAGAATTCTGTCAATGTAATCTTCTACAGGTTCTTCTAAGACATAACAGTTAAATTAGTCTTAAAGATTACTCGCATTTTGCAAAACGTAGTGTATTTGTATTCAGATCATTCCTTCCATAGGATGTGTAGTAGAAAATAAGAAATCTCTTCTACATTAAAGGGCTATAGAAACTGGTGACTTGATTGATTAGGTATAGTGTTTAAATTCTATATATAGTTCACTAAAAGTGTGTGCAAGCACTGTACACTCAATTTATTCACCGATAATGACTGAAGTCTACTGTGTGCCTATCACTATGTTAATTTTAAGGGATATAGTGGTGCTCAAGGCACAGCACTATCATTAAGGAACTTACAGTTTAAAGACAAGCAATTATGAGTGAGATTAACATCTAAAGGGTAAAGTAGGTAGGTATGGAATGCTAAGGACCTATTTGGAGAGTACCAGACCAGTCTTGGAGATAGAAGGGCTTAGAAGTTTAAAAAAAAAAAGGTCTTAGAAGTGGTGATACCCAAAAGAAGTTGTTAAAAGTATCTGTTGATCTAAGCAAGTATGTGTATGGTGGGAAGAAGAGTTTAGAAGAGAGGTTTGCAAGCAGGGAGAACAGCATATGCAGATACCCAGAGCCAAAGAATACCACAGGAAGTCTGAGGACCTACAGTTAGTTCAGTGTGGTTTGCATATGGCAGACAGAGGATGGGAATAAGAGAGAATGATTAGTATTTAACAGGGACCAGATCTTAAAGGCCTTGTGTGCATTGTTAAGAAGTTTAAACATTCTCTTGAAAAAAGATTTGAAGTAAGGAGTAACATGATGAGATCTGTGTTTTAGAAAAGATGACGCTGCACTGAGGAGACTGGATTGGAGAAGGGCCAGACTGGCGGTCAGGAGGCCTCTTAAGATGCTGTTGGAGTAATCCAAGGTAGAGGTGACGGTCTGCACTAATGTCAGGGAACATATTTTGACTGGTAAGAACTGAGGCATTTGAGAGCTTATTACTTGTCCAGAATCAGAGCTGGATAATATGTAGTGGAGTGAGGATTTAAACCCTGATAAGTCTTGCTTCTGAACCAGCATTCTTAACCACTGTGCTAAATAGCAGTGGTGACATTGAGAAACATGGATAGATTTCCAAAGTTTTGTTTTGTTTTAACGATTTTATGTATTTATTTGATAGAGACACAGCAAGAGAGGGAACACAAGCAGGGGAAGTAGGAGAGGGAGAAGCAGGCTTCCCGCTGAGCAGGGAGCCCGATGCGGGGCTCAATCCCAAGATTCTGTGATCCTGACCTGAGCCGAAGGCAGATGCCCAATGACTGAGCCACCCAGGCGCCCCAAGATTTCCAAATATTTTGGTTTCTTTCTTTTTTTTTTTAAGTTTTCTTATTTTTCTTTTCTTTCTTTCTTTTCTTTTCTTTTTTTTTTTTTTTAGTAATTCCTACACCTAATGTAGGGCTTGAACTCAGTGACCCCAAGATCAAGAGTCACATGTTCCTCCAACCAAGCCAGCCAGGCCCCTCCAAAGTTGTAGGAAATAAAATTGTTAGGACTTAGTGCTTGATTGAACTGGAAGATGAGAGAGGTGCAAAAGAATGAAAGATTTTTGTCACTGAGATAAGGTAGTAGGAGAATTAGAACACAGCAAGGGGAGGGGGAGGTATCTTTAGTTCAATATCAGATATATTTTAATATTGAATAGCCCATGAGATAATAAGATTTAAGAGGAGATTAAGAGTAGACAGTTGGATTTATAGATTTGAAGGAGGAGAGACATCTGTTCTCAAGGTGTAAAGATTTGGACATAGTTTTTAAAAAGGTTAATTGTAAGAAAATTTTTAAAAATTAAAAAGATTAATTGTAGTTAAGGCAGTGGAAGAGACTATCTAGTGAACATATAGGAAGAAAAGAGGACTAGGGAGGAACTCAGAGGCAGAAAAATGTATTTACTGCATAGCAGAGGAAGGGAATCCCATTACCATCAAGAAGAGGTGGGAAGGCAGCAGAAAGCCCAGGAGTATGAGGCTTTCCAAGGAACCAGAAGATGAACCTGAGATGGCCACTGGATTTGGCAAAAAGACATGTTACATGGGGAGCAACCATATTAATAAAGTATGGAGAGTAGAAACCATTTATCAGTGAGCTCGGCAAGAAATGAGAGAAAGCACTAGGGAGAGCAAACATGTCTTCCAGAAATTTGGCTGTGAAATAAGGAAGAATAAGCTAAAGCTGGATGTAAAAGAAAGGACATGAGATGACAGTTTTTTGTATGTGTGTGTTGGGGGAGGATGAGGGAAATCAGAGGATGAACTGCTAATATGGGAAGGAGTTAGAAAGGAGGGATGACGGGAAAGAATATATGATGGAGCAAGATCCCTCTGAAGACTTGGAAGGATGAGCTTTAAGCACACACTGGAGATTTTGATCTTAGGTGGTAGAAGCACATCTCTTAACATTTTGCCAGGAAGAAATGTTTATCATGTAGGGGAATTTGCAGGTGTTAAGGTAAAAAGTTGACAGATTCCTGCCTGATGTCTTTTTTTTTTTTTTTTTTTTTTCCCTGTGGTATTCTTTCATGGTCATCTGCTGAGGGTGAAGAGGAAAGTAGCAGGCTCAGAGATCTGAGGAGATGGGAGAAATGCTGAGGCATCAGCTGTAGAACAAGATGGAGAGCTTACTAAGCAAACTGGTGTTAACAGGCAGCTTTGAGGGTCTGGGTGATGTTAGAGATTGACTGTATAGTGGCAGCAATTAGAGCACTTGAGGGATTTCCTGTGGAGATACTCAATATTCTGTGGTAGGGGTGGAGATGGGAGATGACTGATCTAGGATTGGGGTTTGCTCTGGGACATGAAAGGATGACAAGGTGGATATATTAAGGACTTTGGCAAAAGTTACTGGAGTAATGGGCTATGGAGTCTAGACTGCCTCGGAACTGAAGACAGGGAGAATGTGGAAGGGACAGGGGACTGAAGGTCACTGAGAGCTGCCTGAATTTGAAATTTCAAGAGCGGAGCACTTTGGGACAAGACAAGTGTGGGGTTTGGTAGTAGGCCAATGCAGGTGTAGGTCATTTCAGTTGAGATGGTCAAAGAACAAAGAAGCTGGTGTGGGTGGTTTTATGGACAGTGAAGTCTCCAGACTGAGGAGGGAGGGGAAGACTAAGCCAGGTGCCAAACTATCAATGAATGGTGGAGGTTAGGTTACCAGAAGGAGGACCCTTCCTCATAGAGTGATATTGCCACATGTCCTCAAAGGGACAAGGGCGATTACATGATACTGAAGGAGTTTTAGTTTGGAAATGGTTTGGAGGAGAAGAAGACAGTAATACCAGGGTACATGGGATGTAGGGAATGAGCAACATATGCATGGGAAAGTTGCAGGAGGAGTATTTTTCAAGAAGGGTCAGGTCACAGTTAAGCCGGGGAGTTGTGAGGAGGACTCAGTTCTAGATAAGATTAAGAAAGGGCGAAATTTTGATTATGGGCAATGGGGTTCCAGATAACTTTCTTTGGGGGAAGAAAGTCTCACCTCTGCATTTGAGTAGTAGTGAGCTCTGGATTTATATGAAAGGTGAAACGGGCTCCATTGCTACAAGGGTGCATGAGTACTGGTAATTTAGTCTGGGTAAGTCGTATACCTACAGTATCCCAGGCACTGTGTTTGGGGTACAAAGGTAAGGTGTGTCTGGTCTCTGGCCTCAGGAGCTTAGAATCTAGTGAAATCGATGGACACATAAACTTTGGTCCATGGCAGTGACTAAGTGCAATAATTTGAGAGCTCTACACAAGGGCAACCAGCCCAGTCCAGGAATGGGGGTGGGAGTTTAGAGAAAGCTTTTTGGGTGTATGACTGAACATGAATTCAGTCAGGTAAAAGAAGTGGGAAGTGGGAATGGACATCCAGGCAAGGCACAAAATAGCTAATAAACAAGGTCTTTTTTTTTTTTTTTTTTAAGATTTTATTTATTTATTTGACAGAGAGAGATCACAAGCAGATGGAGAGGCAGGCAGAGAGAGAGAGAGAGAAGCAGGCTACCTGCTGAGCAGAGAGCCCGATACGGGACTCGATCCCAGGACCCTGAGATCATGACCTGAGCCGAAGGCAGCAGCTTAACCCACTGAGCCACCCAGGCGCCCCAAACAAGGTCTTAAGTATGGGGAACCATAAGTAGCTCTCCTTGCTGGGATGCTGGTTCGGAGGAAAGCAGTGATGAGAACAAGACAAGAGTCCTATCTTGGAAGGCCTTGTAGGCCTTGTTTAAGACACATTGAAGAGTTTCAGGGAAGTGAGTGAAAAAGAAAAGCATGTAGGTTACTGCTAGCAGAGTGGAGGTAGATTTTAGGGGTCTACTTGCTAAAGGCTGGTTTTCCTATGAGCAAGGGAAGTGGGGCAGGTCCTGACAAGATTAAGAAATAGCTTTCCATACCTTCCAGAAGAAGGTGGGGGGAGAATTCTCAGCTTTGGGCTGCATTCAGCCCTTTATTTTGCTCCTTTCTCATAGAGCCCAGCACCTTCATACTTCCTTTTGGCAATTCAGAGCCTCCTGTTTGGCATTCTGTGCCCTAGTGTGGTCACTTAACAGCTATTAGAATTCAATTAAACCAGTTACCCTGATCTTCAGTTTTTAAATCTGTAAGTATCTGTTTTATTCCCTTCAGCATTAGAAATTTAAATGAGTTCACATTTAGCTGTGAATGTCTGAGAGCTTCTTCTCTCATTGTTTTCGTTTCATATGTTTTGTGGGTAGTGCTTAATAAGTATTCTTAACCATATTTTTTTCATATTAGTAATTGCATCCACTGTTGAAAATTTGAAAAATAGAGAAGCAAATGGAAGAAAATAAAACCATCCATAATCACATCACTCAGATAATTACTGCTATCATATTATTGTGTAGATTTTTGAATCACTCCATGTGTGCGTGTTATGTATGCATACTTTTTGAAATAGAAATTCTCCCCCAATTTTATGAAAATACTACATTTTCTACATCAGAGGAAACTGATGTCTGGCAGAATCAATTCCAAACAGAACTTCACATTATTCCAATCAGATGTATATATGAGACTCATTTTTTTCCCACTTGTTACTGAATTTTATACTGATAACTAGATTTAATACAGTCCTTTGGCTGCCTTTAAGCCAGAGGGAGCCTTTGCATGCTTCCTCTTAGATTTTGGCCTTATGCCTGTGTACAGGTATATTACAAAGGAATTTACATAGTTTGTAAGCCTTAATAACAATTTTCCATTAAGTAGCGGTCCAGGCTTACCCTCTTATTGATAATACAAATGCGCCTGTACTATTTTTAGCAGTATCATGGCAGTATCACAGAGGTTCCTTGAGGCAGGGACTGGGCCTTCACTTAGGTACTTTGAAGTCTGAAGTATAATGCTGAAGTCCCAGATGTAAGCCTTTTTTGTCCGTGGGTTGATTGCATTCATGCTTGCTCCCCCTTATCCCACACCTAATACCAGGATGAATGAATTGCTTTCCTGCCTGGGCATATAGCTAAAATTCATCTTAAGTAGTACCTTCCTCACCACTGCCCCCAACATTGCCATTTTAAAGGCCAATCAACATTTAGTGTCAATCTGTGTGCCTATGTACCAGGCACTGTTTGAAATCTTCAGGATACAAAACTAGGATAAATCAAGGCTCCTAGCTTAAAGGTATCAGAGTATAAGTTAAAGCATTGCTGTAGTACATAATTTGTTTAAAAAACTGAGACTGTGAAACATCAATAGTTTATGTGAAACATGAAATTTTCCTTTAAACTGTCTTTAAAAATGTGCAGTAAAAATTAATAGTATGAAATACAGAAATAAAACTTAATAGCATTTTCCTTTGATTTCATTTTATGAAAATGATTATATTTTAAGCTGTCTTTCTAAATACACACAAGTTTTAATAGCTCTCAATTATCGTGCTTTATGTCCTAGGCACTACTAAACCCTTTTCATTCATTATCTCAGTGTTCTCAGCCCATGAGGTTAAGTTTGTTATCCTCATTTCATGCATAAGAAACTCCGATTCAAATTAAGTAATGTGTGCAAAATCACAGAACCAGCAGGTTGTTTTTTTTTTTTTTTTTTTTTTTTTTTCTGAAAACTTGCAGGTTTTCAAAGCCAGGCACTATTTCAACTGATTTTCAAAAATGATTTTGTGTGGAAGTGGCTCCCAATTCTTTGGATCACTAGTTCTTCAGAGAAGTTTAGCGACTTTGTCACAGATCATTCAATGGACAATTTTCCCTCAACTCCTTGAATTAGTGTATTGCCCACATATGCAAGATTTGGAGCCCTGTATTTTCTTATAGAGGTCCCGTGTGGTTTGGGGGCCCTTTCTACTGGTCCCAAAGCCGGTTCCGGTGCCTCCCTGTGTCTTCAGAACAGCTATATACGTCCATCTCCCACCAGTTATAGAGTTTCTTGATGACACTTCTTGTGTGTTGTCCGTTACTGGGTCCTAGCCTTGTTTCTCACCTGACCTCACAGTCAATGCTCAGGGGATATCTACGTGCACGAATAAAGGAGTGACCAAAGCCCGACCGAATTCTAGTTCTTACCCAGGCTTGTGAGTCTGGGCGTCTCCTCTCAGTGTCATTTCCACACGGTGATCAAGAATACACACTTGCCGCGTCTGCGCGTGCAAGAGCTTGCAAACTCCAGCAATCTAACATAAAGCACTGAAGACCACCACGTAAAGCAACAGGTCATTTAACAGGCCAGGGCTAGCGAGAATCCGCTGTTGCCAGCCTTTGTGGTTCCTCCCAGTCCGAGCTTTCAAGTCCGGGGGGCGGTGAGCGGGGAATTCACCACCATCCCTCACCAGGCGGAGCAGCCACTACTCTTCGGGGACCACGTGGGCTCCAGCCACCCTGGGACTTTCTGCTTCCGCAGGAACTGCTTTGCTACCGGAAGTGACGCAGGTGGGCGCTCCAAACGGGTGGTACCGTCTCTTCCTCTCCACGCGGTGGACCTGACCGATCAGCCTCAATTGCTTTCGCTGAGCGATGCCGGGCAAACTCCTCAGTGACGCGGACTTGGACTCAGACACGGCCATGGAAAAAGTGGAGGTACCGCGAAAGCAGGTGAGAGGGTGCCACCGAGGGCCGCGGGACCCGGGACGCTGAGAGGAGCGGGGTACGGAAGCGGGGTGGGGTGCCGGCCTGGGAGCCCGTGGCGCGCACGCGGACCTGGCGCGTCCAGAGCCCAGCGTGGCGTCGACCGCCGGAGTGCCAGGGGGCCGTGCCCTCCGCGGGCGGGGGCCGAGCGAGCGGCCCCGGCGGTCTGGCGCTCCGCTGAGCGCCGCTCGCACGTGGTCCGGGAGTCTGAATGCCCAAAAGTCGGGCACTCAGATGTGCAGGCTCTGTGCAGCCTCGGTCCCCACGTTGCTGGCTCAGGAGGCCCTCACCTGATTCCGGGCGTGAGCGTGTGCGGAGGGAATTGCGGGTCAAGGTAGGGACTGAAGCTTTGGACTAGACATAGCCGCACTTCAGTTCCACCTGCACACGTGAGCGGCGTCTGCAGTGACGCTTGAGTAGTAGGGGAAGTACAGTGTTTTCCGGCCAGCAGCCTTTAGAACATGAAGTAGTCGCCTTAATGTCTACGGACCAGGTTTTCCGTGGAAATATAAAGATGTGTTGCTATGCCGAGTGTACACCGTATTTTTGATAGAGGTCGGCGGTGTGTAGTGGTCTTAAGTTACCTTGATCGCTGTCTACATCTTTACTGTTACTTCCTTAGTGATTCAACTTGTGACCAATTCTGTTCTGAGATAAGGTCTGTCAGTGAGAGCAAAGATTGTCCCTGAACTCCTATGGTGCATAACTTAGAATTCCCTTTCCTTGGCTGTGCATGGGTCTTTTTTTTTTTTTTTTAAAGATTTTATTTATATGTCAGAGAGAGGAGCGAGAGTGAGCACAGGCAGAGTGGCAGGCAGAGGCAGAGGGAGAAGCAGGCTACCTGCCCAAGCAAGGAGCCCGATGTGGGACTCGATCCCAAGACGCTGGGATCATGACCTGAACCGAAGGCAGCTGCTTAACCAACTGAGCCACCCAGGCGTCCCTGCATGGGTCTTTTTGATGGAGAGCTTTTACAACAGCAATATTTTGGCGTTGTAGGAAGCGGGGAAGCACAGACTTGTCCCCACAGGTGGAGAGGTCCTGGTTTACCTGCTCCTCTTCAGTGAGGATACTCAGTTGTGGAATGCTCAAGTGAAGAGGCACCTGGCCAAACTCCATTACATTCCAGAAGAGACCCCTGGGTTAGGGGTGAAAAAACTGAAGTCTTGTGGGGAGACCAGATTATTTTTCAAATGATTGAAAGATGATGATGTGGGAAAGAGTACCCTCATTAATGTTTTGAGAGCAGAAGTGGGGCCTGAAATTTTAGGGGGCAGATTTTAGCTAAATGTAATAATCATCATACTTCTGGGATTGGCCTTTCATCAAGATTTGAACAGAGGCTACAGCACCTGTCTACTTAGTTTCCGTAGTATTAAGTAATTAACTTTCAATAAGTTAATTATGTTAAGTTAATTATGAAAAGTCGGAAAAAGACATTTCAGGTAGGAGCTATCGTCCTGGGTTTGGTTTAGTTTGGAGGTTTCACCCATTCCATTTCCTTGTAATAATGCTTACCCTTCCCCCCTCTTTTTTTTTTTTTTTTTTTTTGAAATGTTCTTTTTTATTGACATATAATGTATCGTTTGTTTCAGGGGTACAAGCCTGTGGTTCCTCAGTCTTACACAATCCACAG
Organism: Mustela nivalis; assembly: GCF_964662115.1. Taxonomy (NCBI): domain Eukaryota; kingdom Metazoa; phylum Chordata; class Mammalia; order Carnivora; family Mustelidae; genus Mustela; species Mustela nivalis. Next base: position 130,966,226 of record NC_139021.1, read on the forward strand.
TGCTTACCATAGCACATACCCTCCCCAGTGTCCAGCACCCAGCCACCCCTTCCCTCTCACCCCTCTCCCCTCCAGCAACCCTCAGTTTGTTTCCTGAGATTAAGAGTCTTTTATGGTTGTCTCCTTCTCTGGTTTCATCTTGTTTCATTTTTCCCTCCCTTCCCCTATAATTCTCTGTCTTTCTCAAATTTCTCATATCAATGAGAGCATATGATAATTGTCTTTCTCTGATTTTGCTTAGCATAATAGCCTCTAGTTCCATCCACATCATTGCAAATAGCAAGGTTTCATTTTTGATGGCTGCATAGTATTCCATTCTGTGTGTGTGTGTGTGTGTGTGTGTGTGTGTGTGTGTCTGTCTGTCTGTCTGTCTGTCTATCTCACATCTTCTTTATATCCATTTGTCCATTGATGGGCATCTAGGCTCTTTCCAAAGTTTGGCTATTATGGACATTGCTGCTATAAACATTGGGGTGCATGTGCCCCTTCGGATCACTATGAAATTATGTCCTTTTTGATATATTTAAAAAAAATTTTTTTCAGTGTTCCAAAATTCATTGTTTATGCACCACACCCAGTGCTCCATGCAATATGTGCCCTCCATAATACCTTCCACCAGGCTTACCCACCTCCCCTCCAAAACCCTCAGTTTGTTTCTCAGTCCATAGTCTCTCATGGTTTGTCTCCCCGCCTCCAATTTCCCCCAACTCACTTCTCTCCATCTCCCAAGGTCCTCCGTATTATTCCTTATGCTCCACAAGTAACTGAAACCATATGATAATTGACTCTGCTTGACTTATTTCACTCACATAATCTCTTCCATTTCCGTCCATGTTGATAACAAAAGTTAGGTGTTCATCCTTTCTGATGGAGGCATAATACTCCATTGTATTTATGGACCATATCTTCTTTATCCATTTGTGCATTAAAGGGCATCTTGGTTCTTTCCATAGTTTGGTGACTGGCCATTGCTGCTGTGAAGCCCTCCCCCCCCCCCCCACTTAAATTAGATACATCTCTTTTACACATGTATTGTGGAGTTTTATAGATTTTTGGTTCATAAAGTGTCTCTGTAAATTCATTTGCACTTGTCAGATAACCAAGACAGGTATTAATGGATCCCTGTTTACCTGTACAGGAATTCTAGCAGAGAAAGAAATGTGTTGTCCATCTGTGGATGTATATGGCCTTAATACTCTATTAGAAGTAAAATGTACTTGATCACTTTCTGTAGTCATAGATATGTAGTTTAGAGCCTTGAGGATCCCATGAGCCACCCCAAATCCCCTATGAAAGCTTGGCAACTTATTTAACCAACATGAATTGAATAGCTAACAAGAGGCATTCTTTTCTAAGCTGATAAAATCATTGATATACATGGTACTTATTTCCAGATAGCTAAGAAATGGTACTAAAAAGCAGTGTTTTGACTTAATTTCAAGGTGAAAGTACAGATGTTGAAAAATGCCCCCAAATTGTGTTCTTCATAATTATGTGATCTTGAAATAATACAGAATTGATGTATCCTACAAATGTATACATGCTTTGCTCAGTAATTTTATTTTCTTTATTAATTTTTTTAGAAAGGTAAAAAAGAGAAGCCAAAATCTAATAAGACTGAAGAGGCAACAGAAGTAAAGGAAGAAATTATTTCCCCCAAAGCTAAAAAAGTTAAAAAGAAAGCCGAGTCTAATGAGGTTGACTTGAGTTCTCCTAAATCCAAAAAGGCAAAAAAGAAAGAGGAGCCATCTCAGGATAACATGATTTCTCCTAAAACCAAAAGTGTGAAAAAACCAAAGGAGACTACCGAAAAGAAAGGTGTTTCTCCTAAAATCAAAAAGGCAGTAAAAAATGAAGAACCTTCTGAAGAAGAAATAGTTGCTCCTAAGCCCAAGAAGATGAAGAAAGAAAAGGAAATGAATGGAGAAATTAGAGAGAAAAGCCCCAAACTGAAGAATGGATTCCCTCATTCTGGACCCGTCTCCAACTCCAGTGAAACCCCAGGGGAAGAAAGTAACAGTGAAGTAGAGCAGGTAGGTTGTATTTTAGTGTGTAGAATGTATCTTTCATTATTGTTTCAGATAAGTAAGTAGGTAATTGCTACTGGTTTTATTTAAAAGTGGGAGAGGGAGGGGCGCCTGGGTGGCTCAGTGGGTTAAATAAAGCCTCTGCCTTCTGCTCAGGTCATGATCCCAGGGTCCTGGGATGGGCTTCCGGCTCTCTGCTCAGCAGGGAGCCTGCTTCCGCCCTCTCTCTCTGCCTGCATCTCTGCCTACTTGTGATCTCTGTCAAATAAATAAATAATATCTTAAAAAAAAAAAAAAAAGTGGGTGAGGAGTGCCTGGCTGTCTTAGTCAGTGGGGCATGCAACTCTTGATCTCCACTCCTTTTGGTTTTTGTTTTTTAAGGTTTTACTTATTTTTATTTTTGAGGGAGAGAGAGCGAGTGTGTGCTAGCAGCGGTGGGGAGGAGCAGAAGGAGAGGGAGAGAGAATCTCAACCACTTTAACCCATTTATAAATATTAAATATTTTTACGCTTTCATAATCCATCATATAAATGTTTAGAAATCACTTAATTCCGCTATTGGGCATTTAGATTTTTTACTTTCAAATTATGCCACAGTGACCACTTTGTCATAAATGTTTGTTCCTTATTTTCTGTGGATGGATGTGAAAGATGTGGCTGTGGAAAAGAGTTAATGACCTGTGCAGCAGTACGGTAGTCCCCCCTGATCTGACGTCTTGCTTTCCTGGGTTTCAGTTTCTTTTCTTTTTTCTTTTCTCTTCTTCCCTTTCCCTTTCCCTTTTTTTTCTTTTTGAAGATTTTATTTGTTAGAGAGAGAGAGATACAGAAAAAGCATGAGCGGGGTTGGGGGGTTGCAGAGGGAGAGAGAGAATCTCAAGCCAACTCTGTGCTGAGCACAGAGCGGAGGCAGGGCTCCATCTCCTGCGATCCATCCTGAGATCATGACCTGAGCTGAGATCAAGGACAGATGCTCAACCAACTGAGCTACCCAGGCGCCCGCTCTCCAGGATTTCCATTACTTCCTGTCACTGTGTTCAGGAGCAGATGGTTCTCTTCCTGACACACTGTCAGAAAAGGTTAATAGTGCCTGCCATGGCATGGTGATGCCTGTGTCATCCACCCCACTTCATCTCATCACTTAGGCATTTTATCAGCTCTCATCATCCCAAGAAGGGTGAATGTTGCACAGGAAGATACTTTGAGAGAAAGAGGGACCACAGTCACATAATTTTTATTATGGTATATTGTTATAATTGTTCTATTATTATGTTTCTAGTCTCTTACTGTGCCTAATTTATAAACTTATCATGGGTATGTATACGAGGACATATGAAGAAGCATATGAGAATTTGTTATCGGCTATCTTTCTATTAAAGAATGGCCAAAGGAAAAGATGTCCCAATTCATCCTTATTTGTTGCTTATATTTGCTGTCCTGTTAAAAACTAAGCAAATTTGGGCACCTGGGTGGCTCAGTGGGTTAAGCCGCTGCCTTCGGCTCAGGTCATGATCTCAGGGTCCTGGGATCGAGTCCCACATCGGGCTCTCTGCTCAGCAGGGAGCCTGCTTCCTTCTCTCTCTCTCTCTGCCTGCCTCTCAGTGTACTTGTAATTTCTCTCTGTCAAATAAATAAATAAAATCTTTAAAAAAAAAAAAAAAAAAACTAAGCAAATTTACCCTATTTTGAAAAAAACTCTGCCCCCAGTGTGGGGCTCAGATTCATGACCCTGAGATCAAAAGTCACATGCTCTATCAACTGACCCAGCCAGGAGCCCCTGACCAAGCTTAAAATAACTGAAATCAATCTGTTCCTGAAAATAGTAATCAGACTAGACATAATAGAAAAACGACTAAAATCTCTGAAACATTTGTAAAGCAAGCTGTTTATTTGTAAATAATCTATGGGTCAAAAAGGATGTAAAAATACAGAGATTTTAAAAATATGTATATATATATATTTTTTTTTTAAGATTTTATTTATTCATTTGACAGACAGAGATCACAAGTATGCAGAGAGGCAGGCAGAGAGAAAGGAGGAAGCAGGCTCCCTACTGAGCAGAAAGCCCGATGCAGGGCTCGATCCCAGGACCCTGGGATCATGACCTGAGCCGAAAGCAGAGGCTTTAACCCACTGAGCCACCCAGGTGCCCCTTAAAAATATTTTTTAAAGGATGTAAAAATACAGAGATTTTAAAAATATTTTTTAGTTATTTATTTGAGAGAGATAGAGGGGGAGAAAAAGAGAGAGAGCCCGGGTGAGCACCAGCAGGTGAGCTGCTGAGGGAGAGGGAGAAAGGGGAAAAACATGCTCCTGGCGGAGCAGGGAGCCCAACACAGGGCTCCACCCCAGGACCCCACATACATAATTGTTCTATTACTATTGTTGTTAGTCTCTTATTGTGCCTAATTTATACATTTATCATGGGTATGTATAGGAAAGAACATAGTATATATAAAGGTTCCATACTCCTCTGACATTTTCAGGGGTCTTAGAACAAATCCCCTGTGGATAAGGGGTTGGGGGATACTCTGTATTGTTGCTGTGGGTTGGCAACAGAATAGTTCTTGGTTGAGACTGAATCTGCCTTCACTAGCCACATGTAGTATATGTACAGTATGTATTTGCTACAGATTTTTTTTCCTTAGGGTTTTACAGATTATATTTCCTTTTCGGATCTTGATTTACCTACCAGAGTTTCTGTGCATTTTGGTTGACTTGCAGCAGATGTTTTAGAATTGGTTCTTTTGTTTCTTTCTCAGAAGGCTTCTCAGTGATTACCTGTAGGTGTGAAGTTACTGATTTCTTTCTGTGGCCCTTTCCTTGATAGGAAGTACCTGTGGAACAAAAAGAAGGAGCTTTCTCTAATTTTCCCATATCTGAACAGACTATTAAACTTCTCAAAGGTAATATTTTTGGGAATATTGTATAATTGTACCCCACTGTTTTTGTTGAGATAAAGGACAATATATGCAATCGTACAATGCAGTAGATCTGTATATACAGTGTAGGACTGTACTAATGATGGCTTTGCTGCCCCCCCTTTTTGTTTTGAGATTTTATTTATTTGGGAGAGCACTAGTGGAGGGGGAGGAATAGAGGGAGAGGGAGAAACGGATTCCCCACTGAGCAGGGAACCCGATAATGTGGGGCTCTGATGCAGACTCAGTTTCAGGACTCTGGGATCATCACCTGAGCCAAAGACAGATGCTTAACCAACTAAGCCACCAGGCTCCCCTCCTTACCGCCTCTTAAATAGGTGATTCAATTTTATTCAAACCAGTTTGTGTATTCAGAGATGTGAGGACAGGGGGTATAGCTCAGGGGTAGAGCATTTGACTGCAGAGATGTGAGGACTGATTGTACTGGTGCAAGTATATGGTTCCTGCCATGTTCATATTTTCTTTTTATCCTCTCCCACTTGGTGAGACATCTCTTCATGATACCAGCCTTGCCCAGCACTCAGCCTGGCAGTGTGCCCGTGACTGAGCTAGTCAGTCACAGACGCTTAAGTAGGTATTTCCTGAATCAGGTGTGGCATAGTCTGGACTGCAGAGTACCTGATCTGGGGGTTTCTCTTGACCTACGGATGAGATTCATGACAAGTGAACTAAACTCTTAAAATAATATTTACTCTAATTTGGTGCTTTAAAGTTTGTTGATACTCTTTAGTCCAGCAGATTCTTCACTACCAGAATGCGTTGGAACCTGACTTTGTAGATTTTTATTTTATTTTATTGATTTTTTTTTTAAGATTTTATTTACTTATTTGACAGAGATCACAAGAGAGGCAGAGAGGCAGGCAGAGAGAGAGAGGAGGAAGCAGGCTCCCCGCCGAGCAGAGAGCCCGATGTGGGGCTCTATCCCAGGACCCTGGGATCATGACCCAAGCCGAAGGCAGCGGCTTAACCACTGAGCCACACAGGCATCCCTGATTTTTTTTCTTTAAAGATTTTATTTTTTTGACAGAGACAGACACAGCAAGAGAGGGAACACAAGCAGGGTGAGAGGGAGAAGGAGAAGCAGGCTTCCCGTTGAGCAGAGAGCCCGATGGGGGGCTCGATCCCAGGACCCTGGCATCATGACCCAGGCCGAAGGCAGACACTTCATGACTGAGCCACCGAGATGCCCCTGACTTTGTAGATATTGAGCAGAAGGTAGAATTCCTTAATTCTGCAGGATCAGAAGCATGGCCGGGATTTTAAGAACTGCAGTGTCAGATAACATGGTTAATTTGTTCACAGCCCGTGGGGTGACCTTCCTGTTTCCTATACAAGCAAAGACATTTCACCATGTCTATAGTGGAAAAGACTTAATTGCACAGGCACGGACAGGAACTGGGAAGACATTCTCTTTTGCCATCCCTTTGGTTGAGAAGCTTCAGGGAGAACTGCAAGACCGGAAAAGAGGCCGTGCCCCTCAGGTAACTATTTTTAACATAGACCCCAGGCTCCATATCTGCACAGGAGAAAAACCTTTTAGGCATTGCTTTCATCATATATTATAGTTTTTTATTGGGTTCTCCTTAAAGTCTTTATTTTTATCTGTTACAGATTTTTATTTGAAGTTAAAGCAGTATTGTTCTTTTAAGATTGTTGGCCACAAACCCTATATATTTAAATACTATAATCTGCCCCATGGTTGTGATCACCTGTATTATTAATCCTCATTGTGTTCCCTTTAAACTATTAGATGTCCCTGGGGCTTACGGGTTTGCTCAGGTGTCTTTGACCATTTTTACCTAGATGGTGAAAGCAGTTTTAGTAGAGAGGCATGAGTAGAAGGAGGCATACTCAAAGAGGTGAAGAGGCCAAACTTCCTTGTCAGGATGGTACTTGTTGGGTTCATTTCTGGAGAACCTGGCATTTGGCAAACCTTAACCTCACTGAAATGCCTATGTGTTCCTCTTGGTTATGGGTTCGTGCACTTGACTTTCAGGTCCCGCCTCACTTGTTTACTGGCCTGCCACCCTTCATTCATTCATTGCTTATTTCTCTAAACAAATGAATTATTACAGCTTGGCACATAGTGGGTATTCAGTAAATACCTGTTGGATGAATTATCTGATGAATCTGTGAATATTCTGAAATCATACTTGTTTCATGCTGCTACCATACTTAAAGATCTGTAGTAGTTTCATATTGTGTGTCCTGTTGGGTCAAACTCAGACTGCTCTGGGATTCAAAGCTCCTCACCATTTTGCTCCTGCCTTAACTCGTCTTTGTTCTACTTTCAGTTTACTATAGTGTAAGGGTTCAGTCTGTTGGTTTTGGAGCCCAACTGTCTGATTTTAAGTCTAGGTTTTGCTTCTTAGCTTTTTGGTTCAAAATCTTTTGTGTGTTTATTGTAGGTACAGTTGTACAATACAATTGTAGGTGGGTCAGTAACTTGTGAGAATTAAGTGAGAATAATGCATAGTAAGCATTTAATAGAGCCTGAGATGGTAAAAGCTCAAAGAATAGTTAAGGTTGTTATCAGCAGTGTTACTCCTTGCTCAAGTGTTTTCTTTCCTGGAATGCTATTTAAGTAGTAGCAGCTCCAGAAAATTCCCCAGTCCCTTGGGCCTGCTCTGTGCAACCCTTCTGGAGCATGGCATGCTGGGGCCCTATGTCCCTTGAGGTTGGTAGGATCACAGACTTTTCTTCTGAGTGGATTTGTCAGGGACTGTATTACATTTATGATCCTTCCCCACACAAAGTACATTGCAAAGCATATAATAGATTTTTTAAAATACTTGGTAGGATGAGTTGAGCCTTCTGGTCAGTTCCAGATTTGTGAAGAACTACTGCATAGTACTTTGAATTCAATAATTAGGTTTTCCTTTCCAGGTGCTGGTTCTTGCACCCACGAGGGAGTTGGCAAATCAAGTAAGCAGAGACTTCAGTGACATCACAAGAAAGCTGGCAGTGGCTTGTTTTTATGGTGGAACTCCCTATGGAGGTCAGAGTAAGTAAATCCAAAAGTGAGGGAAGGAAAAATACCAACCTCGGTTGGATTTCTCAGACCTCGACATCTGGCTTTCCGTGGCTTAGTCATTTTTCTTTGTCATTGTTTAAAGATGGTCCAGAACACGGTCATACACGATGATGTGTCAAATCCCACATATAGATACTTGGATTTTTGTATTACTTACCTATGTTTATCTAAAGGCCATAAAGATCTGTTACTGAACCTAAGAGGATAGAGTCCATTTGGGCCCTTGGCACTAGAAAGTCACGATTCAGAGTTACTCTTTTTATCTGTCAAGGACGGTGAATCTGCCTCTTCTGGGGGTCTTTGTTTCTTTCTTGCTGCAGGTGGGCCTTCTTTCTTCTGGGCCCAGGGGCCAAATGTTGCAATGCAGGCTTCTATTGTAGGACTCCATTACTTAACCAATTCAAGACCTTGAAACTTCATTATGTAGAGCAGATAAATAATTTCAGGAAAGCACTTAAGGTATTAAAAATGTTGCAGTTGCCACGTAAAGCTCATGGTTTTTCTTCTCAGCTTTGGTTAAGTGAACTGGGCTTTGGCATCAGGAAAGTCTATGTTTGAATCTAGCCTCTGCTCACAGTGTAATTTTAAGTTCAAGGTGCTTGATTTTTCTGCACTTGCTCATGTGAAAAAACAAGGTTACTAAACTCATCCGGTAATGGTGTTGAGAGGTTGAATTAGCTAATGTATATAGAGTACCCAGTGTACCCCCTGGACTGTAAGGACAATTCAACAAAAAGCTGCGTCATTATCCTCTCACCTATAATGACAGTATAATGATATATATAATGATATATATAATAATGATATGTAATGTTATAATATATTAATATATAATTAATATAAATACACACACACATACACACACACATATATATAATGATATAATGATACTGGACTCCATTTTCCTGAACATCTCTAGACCTTCTGGAAATACTTGCCCTTCTGCCTGGTCTCATTCTCTCCATACCTGCTTACCTTATATAAAGTTCTTTAAGATCCTCGTTCTCCCTTTGTTTGTGAAACCTTGGCACTTTCCACCACCAGGGAAGTAATTTCTTTCCTGGTGCTTCCATCCTGCACCCCGTCTTTTTCTATTATGTCACACAATTCACTGGACTGTCACTTCTTACCTCTTCCCCCTAGATTATCTTGAGTTTCTCCTTGAGTATCTTTATCTTTGATACTTAGCATATTACCTTGTGTTTTTGGTTAATAAGTATTTTAGAATAAAAATGTATTTAACTGGTACCCCGGACTAATAAAAGGACTTAAAAACCCAGCATGTTTTATCATTGATGTTCTTTATAGTTGAACGCATGCGGAATGGGATTGATATCCTGGTTGGGACCCCAGGTCGAATCAAAGACCACCTACAGAATGGCAAGCTGGATCTCACCAAACTTAAGCATGTTGTCCTGGATGAAGTTGACCAGATGCTGGATATGGGGTTTGCTGATCAAGTGGAAGAGATTTTAAGTGTGGCATACAAGAAAGGTAAGCTCCAAATTCAGGGAGCTGCTGGAAGGGCTTAGAGGAAGAACGGTGATTAAGCAGGCTTCTAAATGTTAAATGAAACCTTAAGTTGGGGAGTGACTTATTTTATTTAGGAAAACTTAAAGTTTTAAAAAATCATGATTTATGACATATCTATAATGGGGACAATTTGGGAAAGTAAGAGAAGAAAAATTTCATATCTGCTAGTTGGTGTGCTTTGCTTTTGGTTTCTTTATTCCTGACTTTGTACTATCGTACATATGTGTGTATGTTAATTTTAATCTTACTGTGCATATAAAAATTTGGCATTAACACTCTCATGAAGAGGTTGTGCCATGATTTAATTCCATGTATATATTTTAATTTTGAGAGGATACAGATAATTCTGCTTACAGGTGTTTTTATGCATGTAGCATCCTTCACATCTCAGTATTTGGAATTTGTTCTTTAGGATAGGTGTCCAGTAATGGAATTACTGAGTTTAAAGGTATAAATAGTTCGTGCTTCTCAATGTACATGGTTAATTTGCTCTCCAAAGGATTCTTATCTACTTAAACCACCATTGTAAATATATGAAAATGCAGTATTATTCAAAGAGCAAACTAAAAAAAAGGGGGGGGTGTAGAGGAGCTTTTTAGTACCTGACCTTAAAGAATGAATAGGCCGAAACTCTAAAGACTGAGGAGCTGCTAGAGAGTATAGATGAGTATAGAATCTATTCTGGTGTTTATTGTAGGATGTTTGCTTAGTGATCTAAACTGGATGGTTACTGGGTTTGATGAACAGGTGTTTTCCAGTTATATCTCATAATAGACAGATTTCCCTCATTGTGCATGAAGGCCAATGGTCAGGAAGCAAAATTACTCTAAAGTACCTTTGGTGTTTCAAGTCTCCTTCACATCAATGACTTGGGCAGTATTTCTTTGCCCATTAGGACTCTCTGTGTCTTTCATTTTTATGTCCTCAGTGCTTGGTGTGGCCTCCCATGGTCGCTCTAGCGTGTTGATGGACTCTGGAAGAACTGGGTGAGGTGGAATATGGGTAGGCTGATTCGGGTTATTCATACTGACTTTTTCCCTCCAAAGATTCAGAAGACAATCCCCAAACATTGCTTTTTTCTGCCACTTGCCCTCATTGGGTATATAATGTTGCTAAGAAATACATGAAATCTACATACGAACAGGTGGACCTGATTGGTAAAAAGACCCAGAAAACGGCAATAACTGTGGAGGTGAGTGATTCATTCAGTTGCTAGAGTTAGTAATAAACTGTATGTCATGTTTTCCCTATGTGATGGTATTAGGACTGGCAAATATACACTGGTTTCCAGATAAATACTAAATCCACGTGAAGAGCCAAGTAAAGATCTGTTTCTGTTTGAGTTGTATGTGGTATGTGTGTTTTCTAAATTTCATAATCTGATAGTCTGCCTTAAGAATCTTTTGGAATCTGTATCTGTCTGAATTATGTAAATAAAAAGAAATTACACCTAGAACTTAAACACTCTGAGGGCAGCAGAGAAATCTAATACTTTGTGTTAAAGGATCCATAGCATAGAATTCCTTTCATCCAAGTAAAAGACAGACCTACAGGCTAACAGACTAATCACATTTTTAAGTGGAGAAAAGGAAAAAACATTCAGAAATTTTTCTCTTGCCAGTTACTTGGTTTCCTGTAGGAATCAAGGGAATGATGTTTCTTTTTCTTCATTTTCCTAGTTAGTTCAGAAAATGGAGGAACCAGGAGCTCCTTGGTGTCTCAGTCCATTGAGTACCCAACTCTTTGATCTTAGGGTCATGGGTTCAGGCCCTGTGCTGGGCTCTGTGTTAGGCATGGAGCCTACTTAAAAGAGAAAGAGAAACGAAGGAAGTAAGGAAGGGAAGGAGGGAGGGAAAAGAAAGGAAATAGAGAAACCAGAGAAAGGGAAAAAACTCTCTGCTTTTTCTTTTCTCTAAGATTTATTTGTTAGAGTGAGTGAGTTTGGGGGCAGAGTGGGGGAAAGAGAAGGAGAGAGACTTCATGCTGTGGGCTGAGCCCAGTGTGGAGTTCGATCTCACAACCCTGAGATCATGAACTGAGCCAAAACCAAGAGAGAGACTCTTAAAGCTTTGAGTCCCACCCCCCCTTTTAAAAAGACTGACTTTAGAGAGAGAGAAAGAGAGAGAGACGGCTCTCTGCTTCAGTGGTTTGTGTGTGCTTGTGTGTGTTGTCCCTGCATGGTGGTGGCAGTGGTCTGCTCTAGTTAGGCTTAAACAATTGCTTCTAGCCCCAGTAGCATTGAGCGGGTGATTTCAGGGTCCAGGTAGGCGTCACTAAATAACATCTTTTTTCCCTCTCTCATAAGCATCTGGCTATTAAGTGCCACTGGACTCAAAGGGCAGCAGTTATTGGGGACGTGATCCGAGTATATAGTGGTTTTCAGGGGCGCACTATCATCTTCTGTGAAACCAAGAAAGAAGCCCAGGAGTTGTCACAGAATGTGGCCATAAAGCAGGTTGGTTCTTCCCCTCCCTTTCCTTTAGGGAGGAAGCCTCTTTCAACTGATAGGCCCTGTTTACATGTTAGAGCTCACCTGATCAGTCGGTCTCCTCACAGGTGAGGAAAGGGTGGCTCACACCCAAGGCTACATGGGCAAAGTAGGTTTGATCACTCTTGTCTGGGGTCCTTCATCTAGTAAGTATGGCTGCACATTGATTTAATGACCATGGAGTGGGAAAAAAATTTGAGGTTTGTCCATGTCAGGGACATGTTTTTCCCTTTGCTATATTTTCAGTGGAAGTATCACCAAAATACAAATATCAAATATCTTTACAGGCCTGATGTGTGATGCTAATAGGTCCTGTATTGTTGCTTCTGGTGTTCTTAGGCCAGTTTCTTTCTTTGGCAGGATGCCCAGTCATTACATGGAGATATTCCTCAGAAGCAGAGAGAAATCACTTTGAAAGGCTTTAGAAATGGTGATTTTGGAGTTCTGGTTGCAACCAACGTTGCCGCTCGCGGGTTAGACATCCCTGAGGTTGATCTGGTTGTACAGAGTTCTCCACCAAAGGTAAGTGTTCTGTACTACAATTTTACTGTGTTTTGGGGTACTAAAACAAAGAGGAGGCTGTATCACTTACTTTCATGTGGTGAGTGATAGCTGTCTCTTGAGTGCTGGGATGCTACAGTGATTTTCAGAACCAGTCTCTTCTGAGGTCCTTCCCTCAGAACTGACTGTTGAGTGGAAGCATGGCCAGTGGCTACAGGTTGGAAAGATGGTTGCTGGTTGGAGGGAGTTTTGGTAGGCTCACGTAGTGAGTGTTTGAGTGGACTTTGAAGATGGGTAGGGCTTAGGCAGGGTGGGGATAGGATAAACTCATGAGCTAGAGGATAGCGAAAGGAAAGAAAGGCCTGTAGTTAATAGTCTCTGTGGTTAGAACTGGTTGGCTTTGTGGGTGATGGGAACTCTGAGGGAAGGCCCTGAAGCTTGAGTTACGTGGTGAGGACAGTGCTTCGTGTTGATAAATGTTGGTCTGAAGGAGCCTGTTCTGTTCCTGTCACTTCCAACATGAGGATCCCCATAAATTGGCAGATTCCTCAAGATTAAAAGGTTGTTTACAATGATAAAGAAAAGTAACCTAATTACTCTGGAGGCTCCAATTCTTACAAAGGCAGTGCAATGGGTTTGTGACACACATGCTGTTTAAAGGAGCCTCTCCAGCTGTGCTGTCCGGTACGATGGCCACAGCCACGTTAGCGGTCAGGCTCTGGGAATTGTCGGAATTGACGTGTGCTTGAGGTAGAAAGTACACGTTGGGCTTTTTTTATGTTTTAAACTTTCTATTATGTACACTGGATTTTGAGGACTTAAAAAAATGTAAAATATCTTAGTGATAAGCTGTTTCCTCTAGATAGCATGCTGAGGTGATACAACTTGGAGATACATTAAGTTATTGATTGAAACTTCTAGCGGGTTACTAGAAAATTGAAGATTGAAATGACATGTGTGATTCTGTAGCACAGTACTATGTAGATGCCTTTTGAAGATTTGCCCATAGGTTAGGGACCACTGCTACAGAGATTTTAAAAATTGTGACAATTTTTACTTTAGCAATGCTGGGGAACCACCATACTTGCCTCTTCATAGACCACTCAGGTCTTTGTCTTTTTTTGTTCAGTATCACTCATGTATTTTACTTCAATAGGACGTGGAGTCCTACATTCATCGTTCTGGGAGGACAGGAAGAGCTGGAAGGACAGGGATTTGCATCTGCTTTTATCAGCACAAGGAAGAATATCAGTTAGCACAAGTGGAGCAAAAAGCGGTAAAACTATTTTCTTAGCCTTCTTTCAGCAAATGTCGAATTGAATTCTAAAGTCAATCTTTAATTGTTTTAATTCAGTTTACATTAACTTTAAATTGTATGTATTTCTAGCATGTGTCATAACTGAAAACTTATAGGTGCAATTGTTGTTGTTGTTTTTTTTCTTTTTAAAGATTTTATTTATTTATTTGAGAGAGAGTGAGAAATTGCACTAGGGTAGGAGGGGCAGGCAGAGGGAGAGGCAGACTCCCATGCAGGACTCGATCCCAGGACCCCAGGATCAGGACCTGAGCCAAAGGCAGTCACTTAACCAGCTGAGCCACCCAAGCGCATGCATGTTGTTTTTTATACACTGTCCTACAATATAAAGCACATTTTGAAACAGGTTTGCATTAGAAAACAGTGGTTTTGTTTTCTCATATTTACAATTACATGGGCTATTTTTATGTTTGAAGGCAGTTTTCAGACAATGATAACATGCACACACCCCAGGTAGTTTAAATGCAGATTAAGGGGTTATAGGAATTGCTTAAAAACCAAAAGGATAGGGACACTTGAGTGGCTCATTCTGTTAAGTCCTGGACTCAGGATTTCGGCTCAGGTCACGATCTCTGGGTCCTGGGAGTAAGTCTGGTGTTGGGCTCAGTGGTGAGTCTGCTTCAGGATTCTCCCTCCCTCTCCCTTTACCCCTTTGCCCTCCTATCAAATAAATAAATAAATCTTTAAAACAAAAACAAAAAAACCCAAAAGGATAAATTTAAAATGGGAGAGAGGAGACTGGTTTTTCTGACAGATTAAGCTCTCCTCTTCCCCTTGAGCTGACTGTACTTGGTGACTTGCTAAAGGAGCAGGAGGCTGTCACTTAACTTTGCAGAAGGCAGGCAAGCATTCCCCGGCCAGGGTGATTGTGGTTAAATTAACATCAGGGATAAGCATATGCCTTAAGAATGATGTGATGAGATCGCATTTGCCTCTGGTGTTTTTCCCTCAAACCCATAATCTCAGTCTAAGCATGCAAAAAACCAGAGACAGCCTCACAGTGAGGGACAACATTTTTCAAAATACCTGACCAGCAGTCCTTAAGATCAGCACTCCTTAAAACTGTCACAGGGCATGAAAAATAAGAAAAGGCCGAAACTACCACAGATCAGTGGAGACTGAGCACACATGATACCTGATGTTGTGGTGTCACTGGAACAGAAAAAGGACATTAATAGGAAAGCTAGTGATATATGAATGAACTCTGGAATTCAGTTAATAGCGAGGTGGCCGTGTTGGTTTCTTAGCTATGACAAATGTACTGTAGTAGTAATAATAGGGAGACTCTGTGCGTAGTGTACAGGAACTCAGTGGAGTAATACCTTTGCAACTCTTCTATAAATCTAAAACTGTTCTAAGATAAAAAAGTTTATCTTTTTGTTTTTTTAAAGTTTATCTTTTAAATGTGTAATAAGTATGTTTGGTAATATTAAAAAATTGGGGGATTTAATCTCAATGGAAACAGTTGATGGCCAGATTGTGTATTAAACTATGGCTCATTTTCTTGTAGGGAATTAAATTTAAGCGAATAGGGGTTCCTTCTGCAACAGAGATAATAAAAGCTTCCAGCAAAGATGCCATCAGGTACGTTTCCCACTACTGCCGTGGTCTATGGTCGGACTTACTCTATTTATTGCCTGACTTTGTGCAGTAATGAGATTCAGTCTTTTGGATTTTATTTTATTTATTTCTCAAAATTATTTACAATCTACTTGTTATACAAATACTCACACTGTGCTGAAGTAAAATTCTATAAAATAAAAATCCTAACTTGTACTCATCCCTACCCAGTCCTGTCCACCAGAGGAAACCACTACTGATAGTTGGGTTTGTCTGGGCATTTTAAGGAAGTGTACATTAGATACGGCGTGGGTGCTTCCCATGTGGAGGGAGAGTTTAGGGCCAGAGATTATATTCCACGTCGTCATTGTTCTAGTCCCCCATGGTAGGAACGAGTCGATTATTTTTTTTAGGTATCGCTGGTTGGTGAAGATTAGATTAACTAGCAGTGTTTGTCATTGGCATTGGGGGCAAGAGAACTATTTGGTGAGATTGTGCTACGAGTTGAAGGATAGTTGTTTAGCATCTCTGGCTGTATAGTATATTCTGGAGGGGGTGTGTGGGCTTGGTATTATGAAAACCAGAAGGTGCTGACTATATTCCAGTGTTTCCAACTGGTGACCTACATTCCCTGCTTAAGAACCACTGAGTCTGAGCATCACTTTTCAACTATTTTCCATAACTATTATAAATATGTGTAATGCTTATCTTAAAAAATAGGGGGAGGGGCACCTGGGTGGCTCGGTCCGTTAAGCAGCACACTCTTCTTTTAATTTTTATTTTATTTTTTCAGTTTTCCACGATTCATTGTTTATGCACCACACCCAGTGTTCCATGCAATTCATGCCCTCCTTAATACCCACCACCAGGCTCACCCATCCCCCACATTCCTTCCAAAACCCTGTTTTTTTCTCAGAGTCGTGCAGTCTCTCATGGTTCATCTTCCCCTTTGATTCCCCTTCACTTTTCCTTTCCTTCTCTTAATGTCCTCCGAGTTACTCCTTATGCTCCACAAGTAAGTGAAACCGTATGATAATTGACTTTCTCTGCTTGACTTATTTCACTCAGCATAATTTCCTCCAGTCCTGTCCATGTTGATGCAAAAGATGGGTGTTCATCCTTTCTGATGGAGGCGTACTATTCCATTGTATATGCAGACTGTATCTTCTTTATCCATTTGTCTGTTGAAGGGCACCTTGGCTCTTTCCACAGTTTGGCGACTTGTGGCCATTGCTGCTATGAACACTGGGATACAGATGGCCCTTCTTTTCACTACATCTGTATCTTTGGGGTAAATGCCCAGTGGTGCAGTTGCAGGGTCATCGGGTAGCTCTGTTTTTAATTTCTTAAGGGATCTCCACACTGTTTTTCAAGGTGGCTGCACCAACTTAGATCCCACCAACAGTGTAAGAGGGTTCCCCTTTCTCCATATCCTCTCTTAATCTCTGCTTGGGTGTTGATCTCAGGGTCATGAGTTCAGGCCCTGCATTGGGCTCTGCATTGGGTATAGAAATGGGGGAGTTTATGATTAAAGGAAATGCTAGACATTGGCATATTAATTAATAGCTCAAGAAAGGTCTCCAAAGGAGAATAATATAACTCAGTAATTTTCAAGTTTATTTTCACATGGCCTATTTATTTATTTAGTTAAAAATATTTTATTTATTTATTTTGACAGAGAGAGGAGACACAGCCACAGAGGGAACACAAGCAGGGGGAGTGGGAGAGGTAGAAGCAGACTCCCCACTGAGCAGGAAGCCCAATGTGGGACTTGATCCCAGGACTCTGGGATCTTGACCCAAGCTGAAGGCAGATGCTTAATAACTGAGCCACCCAGGCGTCCCTCACATGGCCTATTTAAATAATTCTGTAGAGAGGGTTCCTTGTACACTAGATAAGGAAATTTGGGGTTAGGTGGCCAGGAAGGAGAAAAGAGACAAATGCCAAGAGATGTCGTGTAGAGGGGCAGCCCTTCCAAAAGAGGCTGCCTCATGTGGCCTTGTTTATCCTTGTCCTGGATGACCTCCTTTGAAGATGTGACATTTATTATCACCAAGATAATAGTGACTCTCTAACAAATGTGTATTCTCATAAAAAGTTCATATCATTTTTAATGTGATTTGGAAGTCTTTTTTCCTTTTATTTCAGAATGAAAATAGCTGTAGTGTTTTCTGATTCTAAAAGGAATACGTGCTTATTGTAAGAAATGTTCAACATTTATTTAAAAACACTCTTAGTGGCAGCATGGACTTACTTCTGTTGTATCTGTTCCATGGTTTATTTAATCAGTCCGTATCGATGCACATTTTATGCTCTGTATTACAATTAACACTGGTGAACATCCTATTCTCTTATTTTCTTGGGATGAAACTTTGTTTTTTGATAGTAAAGTCAGATTAGACATAATCAAAGGAGTGGATTTATTTGTACAGAAATGTGATGATTCTGTCTGTACCTCGCATCAAAATGACGTGTTAGAGAGCTGAAAGATTTGAAAGTTACTGGTTTATCTTGAAATGCTGTTGCCTTGAAAATGCAATCTGTCCACTTCTGTCCTTTCTCTTAACAAATACACTCAATCACACCATAGGCTTTTGGATTCTGTGCCTCCCACTGCCATCAGTCACTTCAAGCAATCAGCAGAGAAACTGATAGAGGAGAAGGGAGCTGTGGAAGCCTTGGCAGCAGCTCTGGCCCATATTTCAGGAGCCACATCGGTAGACCAGCGCTCTCTGATCAACTCAGACGCAGTAAGACTTCCTGTCAAACTCTGACCCTTGGTATTTTAAGTGTGAGCAGGGTTTGAATGGGTTCAGTTAGACATTTCAGTTTTAGCTTTTGTATGAAGATAGATGTATGTAAACAAATCCCATAAAGATAGAAAGTAGATTCGTAGTTTTCAGTGTCTCAGTTAAAGGGAATGACATTGAGTGTGGATGGGCATGTGGTTTCTTTTTGGGGTAATGAAATATTTTGGAATTCTAGATAGTGATAATGGTTGAAACCTTGTGAATATACTAAAAATCCCTGAACTGTATACTTCAAAATGGTGAATGTTATGGTATGTGGATTACATGTCAGTGTTTTTAATCCTGAAAGAAAACCGTATAAACACATAAATGCATATGATACATTTAGTCAATCTCCCTAGAAACTTAGAAAGATAAATGATTTTTTCCTTAAATGAAATTTTTGAGATAATTTTAAGTTTACGTGTAGTTTTAAGAGATAACAGAGAGAGGAGATCTCTTTTACACTTTGCCTAGTTTCCCCCTCATAGTAACATCTTGCAAAGCTATAATATCACAGCTGGGTTGGTACTAACATTGACACAATGCATCCATTTTATTGTGATTTCCCCAGTTTTACTGGTACTAATTTGTGTGTATGTGTCGGTGGAGGGGAGGTATAGGCTTTTAGGAATAACTTATCTGGAAATATTTTAGAAACATGAGGGTAATTTTTTTTATCAGTTAGGTTTGTTTTTTGAGACTGATTTTTGTTCTCCTTTCTTCTGTAAGGGCTTTGTGACCATGATCTTACGATGCTCAATTGAAATGCCAAACATTAGTTATGCTTGGAAAGAGCTTAAAGAGCAGCTGAGTGAGGATATTGATTCCAAAGTGAAAGGAATGGTTTTTCTCAAAGGAAAGCAGGTAAGGAACGTTGGGTTCTCTGTTGTGACTTTGCTTCGGTTCAGTAGCTTAATGTGGTTGATAAAGCACTGAATGGAGGCTTCTCCCTGTTCTGTGAGGGTGCTGCATCTTTCTGCTGTCTAGATAGTCTTCTCTGGGCATGTCATCCATGACCTTCAGTTGCCACTAAGTCACTGACAGCTACCCCTTCTGTATCTCTACCCTGACCTCTGCACGGCGTGCCGGACATGAATATCCAGCTGCTTCCGTGATGATTTCTACCCAGCAGGGGTTATTGGGCAACTGAAAGTTATTCAAAATCGAATGCAATGCAGAATCTTTAATTCAAAGCTGAAATTTAAAATCTTGCTTTCCGAACCTGATGTTCTTTCTTTCGAGTCCTGCTCTCAGTTAGTGGTATGCATAAGCACAGCAGTTCCCAAACATTTTGGTATCCTGACCCCTTTATGTGCTTAATAAATGTTGGGGATGCCAAAAAGCTTTTGTTTTTGTGGGTTATATCTGTTAATGTTTACAGTATCAGAAATTAAAACTGGAGCTCTAAAACCTAAACCTGAATCCGTAGGGCATGCCTTTATTGAGCTAAATCTTACCTTGCTTTGCTTGCTTTCTGACTGAGAGCCTCAAGAACACTCTGATGTACTCATGGGCAAAAACAATATTCTAGTTATCGTGGTACTCCAGTGAGTGCCTGGTGTTAAATACTTAGTAACTATATGAAGGGGTGCCTGGCTGGCTCAGTTGGTAAAGCATGCGATTCTTGATCTTAGGGTCGTTAGTTCAAGCCCCACTTTGGGTGTAGATATAATAAATAAATAAACTTAAAAAAATAGATGAATGAAGAATCCCACTAATTGCAAAATCTATCAGTATCTCATGTTACCTGGGGTTATAATTGGATAGAAATGAGGTGTTCCTCACAAAATATTTTAACTAAAGGCAACCAGCTGGGAGGAGTGCCTGTGACATGCAGGGTAGTTCAGTTACATTTGTGAAAACCAAGAAATAGGATCTCCTTAATTGGAGGGGATGGTACTGCTACTGTCCTATAAAGTGTTTTAACTTTTTTTTTTCTTTTCTTTTTAAGATTTTTTTGGCGGGGGAGGGGGAAGAAGTGGCACCTGGGTGGCTCAAGTCAGTTAAGAGTCTGCATTTGGCCACAGGTCATGATCCTGGAGTCCCAGGATTGAGACCCACGTCAGGCTCCCTACTCAGTAGGGGGTCACTTCTCCCTCTGCCCTTCACCCTGCTTATGGTCTCTCTCTCAAATAAAATTTTTTATTTTTTGAGAGAGAGCATGAGTTGGGGGAGAGGAAGAGGGAGAAGGAGACTCCCCACTGAGCAGGGAGCCAGATGTGGGACTTGATCTCGGGACCGCAGGATCATGGGCTGAGCCAAAGGCAGACACCTGACTGACTGAGCCACCCAGATGCCCCTAATTTTTTTAAAAAACTTTTTTAGGGGTGCCTGGGTGGCTCAGTGGGTTAAAGTCTCTGCCTTCAGCTCAGGTCATGATTTCAGGGTCCTGGGATCAAGCCCCGCATTGGGCTCTCTGCTCAGCGGGGAGCCTGCTTCCTCCTCTCTCTCTACCTGCTTCTCTGCCTACTGATCTCCGTCTCTCAAATAAATAAATAAATAATCTTTAAAAAATAAAAAAAATAAAAAAAATTTTTATAGCAGGATGAATTGTGAAAAACTAGAAAAGTAACAATAGAAGATAATTATTTGGGGGCTCCTGGGTAGCTTAGTCGGTTAAGTATCCAGCTCTTGGTTTCAGCTTTGATCATGATCTCAGGGTCATGAGATCAAGCCCCACACTGGGCTCAGAGCTGGGTGTAGAGCCTGCTTAAGATTCTCTCTCTCCTTCACCCATTCCCCCCTCCCTCCCTTTCTCTTAAAAAAAATCATTTATTTTTCTACTTTTAGTAGGTCATCCTAAAGATACTTTCTTATGGAAGGCAGAGTATTTTAATGTAGACCATTGGTTTTGGAGCCATACTGACCAGATTTTTAAAACCCGCTCTGCTTATGAGCTGGGGACCTTTGATAAGTCAGCCTTTCCAAACCTCTGTTTCCTCAGCTCTAAAACGTAGCTAATAGCTGCTTGAGGAATTAGCAAAGTGTGATAGCCAAGAATGATTTCTGGTCAGTTCTGAGTCATTTTGAGTCCTTTTTTGAGGATATTTGAGTCCCAGATATCCTTGGGTTTTTGCTGTTGTGCCTTTGGGAGGTATAATTTATTGGTCTTATTCTAAAGTTTATCAAAAATTAATACTGCGAGTCTTTGTTTCTGATTTTTAATGTTAATACCTGGTTTTTTGGAATATCACTTAATGTACATATCCAGTTCTGGTGAAAGGCTGGGTTAACTTGCATTTGTTTGATTTTTAGGGTGTTTGCTTTGATGTCCCTACTGCAGCAGTAACAGAAATACAGGTATTCTTATCTCTTGGATTTTGAATATTTAAATTGTAAAATGTTCATTACTGGGGTGCCTGGGTGGTTCTCTTGACTTGGGCTTGGGTCATGATCTTGGGGTCCTGGGCTTGAGCCTGTGTAAGGCTCTGAGCTCAGAGTCTGCTTGGGATTCTTTCCCTTCCCCCCTCCCCTTGGTCATGTTCTTTCTCAAAAGAAAAAGAGGGAGAGAAAGAAAAAGAGGGAGAGAGGGAGGGAAGGAAGATCTTTTTTAGAAAATGTGTTCATTGCTGAAAATACAGAATAATGGAAAGAGAAACAATAGCTCTAGTCCCTTTTCTAAAAGACAATTAAAATTCATGAATTTTAGTATTTTTTCTCCTAGCCTTTGTACTCTGATAGTTTTCTTATTCAGCCTGCCTATTTTCCTTCTTTCCTTTCTGGTGCACAACATCTAGCTTTTTTTCCCTGTGTTGTATGGGGTTTACATAGACATTTTTTAAATTCCTAGATCTTCATTCAGTACTGCTGTGAGAAATGGGTTTATATGTAGTTTATTTGCATGTTTTACTCTCTTATTGATAGCTGTGGATACCCGGGAGTAATTGAATTGAATAAATGATACAGTGATGAAGGTACCTCTCATAGGGAAACTCTTTTACACTGCCAGGACTGGCTTTCAGGCCATGAAGGTGGTATTTTTTCTAACCAGTGACCTTTTAAATACTTAGGTTATCAGTCAGGTTTTTCTTTAGAGAAAAAGCAAAAAAAAAAAAGGGTTTTCTGGTTTTTTTTTTTCTTTTTTCTTTTTTTTTTTTTTTAATAACTGAATTCAGTAAAAGCAGGTAAAAAGACAACCGTCTCTCTGCAGGAAAAATGGCATGATTCACGGCGCTGGCAGCTCTCAGTGGCCACAGAACAGCCAGAGCTGGAAGGACCACGGGAAGGATATCGAAGCTTCCGAGGGCAGCGAGAAGGCAGTCGAGGGTTCCGGGGACAGCGGGAAGGCAGTCGCTTTAGAGGACAGCGAGAAGGAAACAGAAACTTCAGGGGACAGCGGGAAGGAAATCGAGGCTTCAGAGGACAGCGATCAGGAGGTGGCAACAAAAGTAACAGATCCCAAAACAAGGGCCAGAAGCGGAGTTTCAGTAAAGCATTCGGACAGTAATTTGAAGTAGAGGATTTATGCAGCAACATGGAACTGAACATTCATTTTCCTACAGGGTGAAAAGCACATGGGTTTCCTTCCTGACCACTTGCCTTGTCCCCATCTCTCCCAGAGAGACAAGCTTTGTGGAAATTATTTCATCTGATGATAATCACTTATAATGATTGCAACTTCTGTATCAGGTTTCTTTTTTGAAAACGTGTATGAATTCATTACATTTTTATTCTGATACATTGTCTCTAGATTATAAGATAAAAATCAAGCATGTGTTGGCCCATATTTTTAAGTTGACCTTCCCTATACTTAAATGGTGTCCTTCCCTGGATACCTGTGGGGAAGGCTGCAGTCTCTGGAAAGGGGCTGTTCGCAGTCTAGCCTTGGCTCTGTAATTGGCATTCCTCAGCCCTCTGCCTGCCAGTGACTCAGTGTTCCTGTAGCCTGTCTTCAGAAAATTAGTCCTGAGCCATGTTTAGAGGCAAGGTTTCAAACTTCGCTGGTAAGTAATGCATTTTATGGCAGCACATGCTCTAAGTTTGGAGGATGGTGATACATTTGATGGGAGACATATAGGTTAGCCATCCTTATGTATGTTTTGATACATTTTTAACTTAATGTAAGGTGTGATTCATGCTTTGGTGAATTCTTCACAGCTTTTATCTATTTACATATATATATATATATATATATATATATATATATATATATATATAAAATATTTTAATAAAAAGCAAGTGTCTTTAAGGAATTCCAACTGTACTAAGAAGGCTCCAGAACTTTCTTTGTAAGTAAAGAGGCTGAATAATATAGGCACTAGATGACAAGGTACTCCACTTCCTATTGGAAGCTTAACATTATTTACCGAGAAGGAATTAAGGGAGTGGGGGGCAGAGATTTGTATCGCTGACAAGAGTCAGGAAACCACCGAAAATGTTTTTCACCTGTGAGATGGAAACCTACATCTCTGAGAGCAAAGAGAGGAGCAAGTGAAGACACATGATAAAGCATTCTTTTCCTGTTAAAAATAGCAGGTTATTAACGTTTCTAGAGATTAACTTCTAATGGGTAAACAGGGTTCTAGGTAGAATGACCCAGTGTGGTTTCTCAGAGGCCTAGTTCCTATAACCACTGTATAGGACCTGTTTCTGTAAGACTGCTATTCCATTGAAAGGTTTGAGCCGCTTGGAGACTTCCTTTTAGGACAATCTCTATATGGTTATTTTAAGTTGTTGCTTTGAGGGAACTGAAGAATTTAATACAGCCACTTGCCATGTAACTCCGAGTTCTCAAATACTACTTCCTCCAAACTTCTGCACAGTGCAGGAGCTCAAGAATGGCATTGTTTTCTTGCCTTAATTCCTAGAAATTCTGTACTGAGAATCTCAGGGAATAAGCTGATAGGAGAAGTTAAAATACATGGCTGGTCCTGTTTTCATTTGATTACATTTGAACAATTGAAATCTTTTTAAGCCCTGGTTTCTCTCCCTGGATCGGGTTTTTTTAAACCTAACTCTAACTCTATGTGACCTTTGCAGTAACGCATTCAATAGCCAGCTCAGCTCTCTGATGCTTGAGGTGGCGTGTCCTTACTCGGGACTTCAGTTTTGTCCCTCGGTCCTGGGATGTTTCTCTGTTTTCAGAAATTCTCTTGGCTTTATTTTCTTGATCAACTTGTCCATTTTACCACTTTTTCCTCCCACTCCTCATGGCTTCCTATCAAGCCACAAGGATTCAGGAGAAGTTGATGACTGACCACTCCCATGCTTTGTAGATGATAATTTATTAGATTCCAGTTTTGCTCAAGTACTGAGAATATTTTAATAACAACCAAAATATTTCAGTTTGGATAGGAATGGATACCTTATCAAGGAGATAAGGTATGGTACCTGTCTTTTAGGAAGGAGCAGTTAAAACCTTGATGTAGATTATGGATTAGCCTACAGAAAAATATTCAGGCAGAAATCGAGAGGAAGGGGAAGATTCATGAGAATTTCATTTCATACAAAGAATACATGGATGTTTCATTAAGTGAAGCTTAACTTTCTCCTGGATCCTGGAATCCACACCATACTTATAAATCTATAATCCCACTATTACTTGATTTTAATGGGCTTGTTAGGCTAGCCTGGGAAGTGCGGTTTTTACTATTTTCTACAAAGAAAATATTTTCCAATGTATCAAACTCAATGAACTTTTAAAATCCGATCCATTTTTACATTGGAGCTATCTGTGCAACAGTTTCTTTACAATTGTACATAAAATGCTTTTTCTGTAAAATTGAGTTAATGTATAAAATACTGCTTTATGCCAGAATAAAGATATTAGTATTTCCTAGTATGCTTTTGGTGGCTTTTTTCCTAAAATTGAGACTTTTGTGAAAGAAAATTTTTTTAATGACTTTATTTATTTATTTGACAGACAAAGAGACAGAGAGGGAACACAAGCACTGGGAGTGGGGAAGGGAGAAGCAGGCCTCCCACTGAGCAGGGAGCCCGATACAGGACTCAATTCCAGGACCCTGGGAACATGACATGAGCTGAAGGCAGATGCTTAATGACTGAGCCACCCAGGTGCCCCTGACATTCTTAAGGGTAATTAAATTATGAGTGTAAAAATCCAAACAGGAGAAAAAGTTAATAGTCACTACATATCTAACCTTTTTTGTGAGCATCTCTTCCAAGAATTCATTTAAAAATTTGAATCATTCAGTTTTGTGAATTGCTTTTTCCTTGTCTACATGTGCATGCTTTTCAGTAAGTACAGATCTTAAAACATTTTTGATTACATTTATGATGACTGCTACTATGGGATCCTATAGTATGGGTATGCCACTTTCTATTTATTTAAGATTTTATTTATTTATTTGACAGAAATCACAAGTAGGCATAGAGGAAGGCAGAGAGAGTGGGGGAAGCAGGCTCCTTGTTGAGCAGAGAGCCCGACAGGGCTGGATCCCAGGACCCTGAGATCGTGACCTGAGCTGAAGGCAGAGGTTTAACCCTCTGAGCCACTCAGGTGCCCCACCACTATTTAAATAGGACTGTAGATGACCATGTTAGTTATTTACAATTTCTCACTATTATATATAAATAACTCTAAAATGAATGTCCTTGTGTAAATCTTTGCCTGCTTGTCTATCACCTGGAAATGCATAAGACCTCCCTGGGACAAAGCTTAGGAAGCAATCCTGAGGAACATTAATACTTGAAAGACAGACATTTTCATTTCATTGATTCCTTAGAATAATTCTGTTTTCCCAATGGTAACATTTTATGTAAACACAGTACAAGGATCAAAACCAGGGTATCAACATGAAGGATGTTATCCTATAGACACTTCTTCATACCTTGCTGTTTTTTCCTTAATGGCATATCCTGGAAATGACGTCAGTTCATATAAATTTTAGCTCTTTTCGTTTCATAACCACATCATACTCCATTGTGTGGAACACTGTAGTTTATTCAACCCTTTTCTTCTTACTAACATACAGGCACATAGATTGTTTCCAGTATTTTGCAGTTAAACAATGCTACAGTGGGGAAACTTGCGTATATGTATTTTCATACTGTTGGAGATGTATCTTCAAGGTATATTCCTGGAAATGGGATGGCTGGCCAGAAGGTAAGTACATATGTAGTTTTAAATTTTTATTTTATATGTAGTTTTATTATATACTGGCAAATTTGCCTCTAGAGGGATTCCTACCTTACAACTTATTTTGTGTAGAAGCCAGGCCATTTGTTCTGTAGGCTCTGCCACATTCTGAATTTTGCTGATGCATCTCCATCATTTAACAAGGTCCTTTCCCGCCCCTGTATTTAATGTAAACTGATAATCAGCTGTAGAAGGGTATACAGTGTCTATTTGTTGCTCTGTTTTTTGATGTTAGCTGCAAAAGATCATTTCTGCCTACATGTATAATTTCATTGGGATTCTTGCAAATGGTTATACTTTCATTTCTTTTTCATTAGCTGGAATACCTCTAAAGAAGGAAACTTATCTTAACATTTGGTACCTGGAATACTATTCCTACAGAAAAGACAGCTAAGTGCTTTTTTCTTTCCATTTATTTATTTATTTATGTATGAGGCAGAGAGCAGGGTGAGGGGCAGAGAGAGAATCCTCAAGCAGACTCCCCACTGAGTGAGGAACTGGACTCGGGGCTTGATGACATGAGCTGACATCAAAGAGTCAGATACTTAACCGACTAAGCCACCCAGGCACCCCCTTTCCCTTTATTTATATACAAATTTTCAAAAATTATAATTGGTTCCTTAGCTCTCTCCAAAGGTGGCCAGTAAATACCGCATTTTTAGTGTTGATTTATGATAATTTGGTGGATTTTAACATACTTGATATGCTTTAATTGATGGCAGATATTTTACTGATGTTCAAATTGTCCAATTTTTGGCCAGCAAGAGCCTCTTTCTAACCTGGTACCTTCTCAGTCCTTTTGACTTGACCCTCGTAGTCTTTGGTAGTTTCCTTGATTTCTGGTGTGACAAGATATCTGGACGCATCCTGCCCCAGAACCAGAATGACCATTTCCTCCAAGGAATTGTGTTTCCTTGTAATAGGAAACACTGGCGCCCCTGGGTGGCTCAGTCAGTTAAACGTTGGACTCTTGATTTTAGCGCAGGTCAAAATCTCAGAGTCTTGAGATTAAGCCCTGCCTTCAGCACTGAGCTCAGGGAAGACGGCTTGTTCCTCTCTGCTCCCACCTCACCTCCCCCCAAACTCCCGTGCTCTCTCTTTCTCTCTCTGTCTCTCAAAACATACATACATACATATATACATACATAATCTTAAAAAAAAAAAAAAAGGAAATTCAGTTTAGGGCCTGCAATCTGGAAGCCGAGACTTACATTATGTCCTATATTATTATTTTTTTATCTGACTCATTAAATAGCTTACGTTTGTTCCCTATTGTTGTCATTGTTGTTATAAAAGTGATCCTGGGGGCTTCTGGGTGTTGCAGTGGGTTGAGCATCTGACCCTTGGTTTCGGCTCACATCCTGATCTTGGGGTCATGAGATCCAACCCTGGGTCAGTCTTCAGGCTCCAAGCTCAGCGCCAGTCAGCTTGACATATCTGTCTCCCCCTGCCCCTTCCCCCTGTGTGCATGTGTGTGTGCATGCACTCTATCTCTCAAAATAAGCCTTTACAAGTGATCTTTTTCTTCACTGTCTTTCCCCCAATGAAAAGTTGTTGATTTTTATTGGTGAGTGGCCTGGCCTACTTACTGAACTTCTTTAGTTTCTGTGTTCACCTGTTTTACTTCACTTTTTCAGGAAGACAATCATACCTAATTTGTAAATAATAATTTCCCCATCTCCTTCCCAGCCATTATACCTCCTATTTCATTCTTTTGTCTGCTGTATTTTCTGACACTTTCAGATAAATGTTATATACTAAAGATGATATAGTTACACTGGTCTCATTAAGGAGTTTTCCATTAAGCGGGCTTTCGGATGTAAAAGACAAAGGAATTCATGATTTTTGTTTTTGTTGTTTTGTTTGTTTACTGAAGTGTGGAGGGGCAGGGAGAGAGGGAGAGAGAATCTCAAGCAGACTCCATGCCTAGCACAGAGCCAGACACAGGGCTTGATCTTACAAACCTGAGATCACAGCCTGAGCTGAAATCAAGAGCTGGACGCTTAGCTGACTGAGTACCCCAGGTGCACCAGAATTAGTGCTTTTAGTATGCAGCTTTTACTACAATGAAGGTAACTGGTAGACATCAGCTGGGCCAAGCAAGTTAAGTCCCTTTCACTACAGATGCCTTCCACTTTTTTGTCTCTGTTGTCATCTTCTGGGAGACAGAGCTCAGCTCACTGCTCTGTGGTGAGCTGTGCTCTGCTAGCTACTGCACACCTTTCACAGAGATTGCTTTCAGATGTTTCATGGGGCTCTAAGAATGCTCAGCTCTCAAAATACCTCTGTACAAAGAAGACCGGGAAAGGGAACATACTCTCTCTATGGCAGCCAGAGTTCTAT
This sequence comes from Mustela nivalis, assembly GCF_964662115.1. NCBI lineage: Eukaryota > Metazoa > Chordata > Mammalia > Carnivora > Mustelidae > Mustela > Mustela nivalis. Next base: position 130,994,856 of record NC_139021.1, read on the forward strand.
TGCAAATTTCCTACTCTCACGTTTTTGTGTTTTTTACTATGTCTGTGTAAGGATTTTCCAAAAATCCTCATTTTAGTTTTCATCTGGGTGTTCTTCCAGTTAGATACATGGAGGTCAGCACCATGGGTCATGGAGGTTTATTTTTTGAGCTCCTACTCTGACAGCATAACATACTGATCGAAAGTGTGGGCCCTAGAGCAAAACTGCCTACGTATGACCTTGGTAAATTATTACTCTCAATGGACCTCACTTCTCAATGTGCAGAAGGGGAATAATAATAGTTGCTCACAAAGTTGTTCTGGGGATTAGATGATTTTTTTTTCCCCAAGTTTTTATTTACATTCTAGCTAGTCAATGTAGAGTGGAATATTAGTTTTGAGAATTAGAGGATTTTAATATATAGGATGTTATTTGGCTCGTGGTAAGTAATTAGTGACCATTATTAAACTGTGCCAGTTGCTTTCCTATTCATGAACAGCTACATACCAAGCACACTATGATTATTACAGCGGTTTCCTCACCAGTCTTCCTGCTCTTTCTCAGTCCCCCATTCCCCAGTTGTTTTAAAAATAATCCTGTATGTCAGATTTTGTCACTCCTTCAAAACCATCCAATGGCTCCCATCTCACTCAGAACAGCCAAAGTCCCTACAGTGGCCTTAAGAGCCCTACATGATTGGGCCCACATTGCTTCTCTGACTTCATCACCTACTGCCTTTTCCATTCTCTACTCCAGGCTCTTTGGAAGTCTTCCTGTTCCTTGGACACACCAGATACATTCCTATGTCAAAGCCTTTGTGTTTGCTCTTCCTCTTTCTGGGATATACTTCCCTTAATGTCTTCATGGCTCACTCTCTTACCTTCAGACCTTTACTCAGAAGACACTCCTCAAAAGGACCTTTCCTGTTTAAGAATAGCAACCTTGTTAACACTCCTTATTTTCTCTTTTGTTTCCATGACATTCATCTTCTGACATTGCTGTGTAAGTTTTGTTTTTGTTTTTTAAGATTGTATTTACTTATTTGACAGAGAAAGAGCGAGCATGGGGTGGGGGGTGGTGCAGCAGGCAGAGGGAGAGGGAGAAGCAGGCTTGGGGAGCAGGGAGCCAGATGTGGGGCTGGATCCCAGGACCCTGGGATCATGACCTGAGCAAAGGTAGACACCTAACAACTGAGCCACCCTTGAGCCTTCGCTATATGGTTTATTTAATATATTCAATGTCTTTCCCTATAGGAGGGCGAGATTTTTGTCTGTTTTTAACTGCTGGATACCCGAAGTGCCATTCTCAGAGATGCTGAACATAAGAGTTAAAGTGGGGTGGGAGGGAGAGGGGGCATGTGAAGAGGAAGAGAATGAGTTCCAGTTTCAACATACTGATATACAGTGGAACATTCAGGTGTGGTGGTTCCAGCAGGGAGATGGACATTACAGTCTGGAGCTCCAGAGAATCATCAGGCCTGGAGATGCAAGTTTTGTAATAGAGGCCATGGAAATGCGTAAGATCTCCCTGGGACAAAGTTTAGGAAGGACTCCCGTGGAACATTAACATAAAGGATAGATATTTGATTTCACTTCTTCCTTAGGCTAATTCTGTAGAGATGAGTAATAGTATCCCTTAAGTTTTACCGTCAGAAAGCTGAAGGTTAGAAAAGTTATCTTGTTAGTTAGAAGCAGAGCTGAGAATCAAACTATGTGTATGAACTGCTAAAATCCGCGCTCTTCTGTGTATCTCCAAGCGTACCCCGAGCTCGCTACCTCCTAAAGGTTAACACCTCCGCCCCGCGCCTTCTACCCACATTTGACTTGCATTTGACTTCGTAACTTATGCAATGGAAAAAGCCACGGCTGAAGTGGCTTATCACAGGCCTGGGACTTCTGTGTTACTTTGGGAAGTTGTACGCATACCTACAACCTATTTCAGTGAAAACACCGGTCGATCACAGTGCTTTTTACGTAGTGAATGCTTTCACTCAAGAAGCTACATATTAATAATAAATGAATCCTTGTTACATTTTCATCCCGTCACGTGCTAGGTTACATACGGATATCAGCAGGCTTCTGTCATTCCGGTTAAACCAACTAACCGGAGTAGTTAGGTATGTTCCTAACGTGCTCGGTTAAAGGCAGCCGATACTTCTAAGCAGAAAGAACTTCTACGGGTCCCGCAAGAGAACAATAAATCACCGCAGAGGGTGGGGCTGATGGTGGGACCACCCTCAAGGAGAGCTTCGTTTCCGCGACAACGGTTGCTGTGGCGCCTTCCACGCCTTTCCATTGGTTACAGCCGAGCCCAGTGCCGGTCCTCTGGCGGACCTCATTGGTTACGGTTCTGCGTGTCGGAAATCTATCCGGGGCCGTAAGTGAAGTGTCGCAAAGCAGAACGAAGGCGGGAGTCCCGATTGCAAGCATTGAGGACGCCCAGGCTGTAGACGCCGTTATGGCGAATCCTCCGTGGGCCGAGATTCGTGAGAAATTCCAGGCCGCGCTGGCTCTGTCACGGGTGGAATTGCATAAAAACCCGGAGAAAGAACCCTATAAGTCCAAATATGGCGCCCGAGCACTGCTGGAAGAGGTCAAGGCGCTGCTGGGCCCCGCGCCTGAGGATGAGGATGAGCGGCCTCAGGCGGAGGACGGCTTGGGCGCGGGGAACCACACCCTGGGGCTCCCGGCCGAAGTGGTGGAGGCCGAGGGGCCCATCGCCCAGGGGGCAGTGAGGCTGGCGGTGATCGAGTTCCACCTCGGGGTGAACCACATCGACACCGAGGAGCTGTCGGCGGGGGAGGAGCATCTGGTGAAATGCCTGAGGCTGCTGCGCAAGTACCGGCTGTCGCAGGACTGCGTCTCCCTCTACATCCAGGCGCAGGTGAGAGCGAGCCCGGCCCACGGGGGTCGGCCAGAGGCGAGGGGTGGAGAGGGTCCCCACTCTCGCCAAGGGCGAAGGCAGATGTTGTCAGGCACAGTTTGGCCCCGTGTTTTTGAAGCTTTGGAAGAAACAGCTTGCCAACTCCGACAACATCACTTGCTGTTTCTCTTGGTCATGGTCAACGCGTTGGGTTCGTGACACCCTGTTAACATCGTAAATACCTTTTCCAGCTCTTCTCCACCAGTCCAACTCCTTTCCTTTCATTAAGAAGAAACCCACAGTAATTTAAATCTAAATTTAAGGTCTCGAGGAAATTACGGAGGATGATCCGAGTGCATGCTTAATTTAAAACAAGGTTGTTTGCAAATCTTCAGTTGCTGTTTTTACCCTATATGTATGTGTCCGTTTGCTCCCCGGGGAATTCCTGCTCATTCTTCAAACTCGTCTCAAAACAAACTTCATACTTTTAGTGACTCTTTTTGGATCATTTTGTTTCGAACTTGTATCTTTGAATTCTTATAGTGCTTATTATTTCCCATTTATAGGGCCCTTGGTTTATTAAGAAATAAATCTGACATTCCCTTCCAGAACATAACACTTCAAGATACAGATTTGTATGAACTCCTTGTATGGGCCAGGAACTTGGCATAAGCTCACAAACCTTTACATCCAGTAGTTCCAGTTTTTAATACATGTGATCCAGGGAACAAGTATCAAAATTGATCCTATGACAAGTAGGCCTCAAAAAAACCCCCTCAGAACTAAAAAGAAAATTGTATAGGTCATTTTTTAAACTCATGATCCAATAAAATTAAAAGCTACACAATAACAGGAACTATGTCTCTTTTTGCACACTATTTATAACCTCCATACCTCCTGCATATTAGGCCATTCCAAATATTTGTCCAGTGGATGAATAGTCTAATGAAATTCATAGGATGCTGAACTCCAACAAAACCTCAGTTACTTGGGACGCCTGGGTGGCTCAGTTGGTTAAGTGGCTGTCTTCGGCACAGGTCATGATCCCAGCGTCCTGGGATCGAGTTCCACATCGGGCTCCTTGCTCAGCGGGGAGCCTGCTTCTTTCTCTGTCTCTGCCTGCCACTCTGTCTGCGTGTGCTTGCTCTCGCTCGCTCTCTCTGACAAATAAATTAAAAAATATATTTTAAAAAAAGCAAGAAGTTTAAAAAAAAAAAACCTCAGTTACTTGAAATTTTCTTTAACCATATGGTTGCCTAAAATCTTAATTTCAACATCTCAAGAATAGAGTTAGAAACCTCTCTAAATAGAATGTCCAATATTTACTGTATTTTGATTTTAATGTGCATATTGTTTCATATCTTTTTTTTTTTTTTAAGATTTTATTTATTTATTTGATAGCAAGAGATCACAAGTAGGTGGAGAGGCAGGCAGAGAGAGAGAGAGAGATGGAAGCAGGCTCCCTGCTGAGCAGAGAGCCCGATGCGGGACTCGATCCCAGGACCCTGAGATCATGACCTGAGCCGAAGGCAGCGGATTAACCCACTGAGCCACCCAGGCGCCCCTATTGTTTCATATCTTAATATTTCTGAAATCAGGATGCATCTTATAGCTGTGTCATAATTTACTTGGCAGTGTTTTCTTGGTGATAGGTAAAGTAATTTTGACTCACAGATAGGACATCTTACATCTTACATCTTGAAATACAATATTTCAAGCAGCCAGCGTTTTCTGAACGGTGAATTATTTTAGGTATTTTTTTTTTTTTTAAAGATTTTATTTATTTATTTGACAGAGAAAAGACAAGTAGACGGAGAGGCAGGCAGAGAGAGAGAGAGAGGGAAGCAGAGAGCCCGATGCGGGACTTGATCCCAGGACCCTGAGGTCACGACCTGAGCCGAAGGCAGCGGCTTAACCCACTGAGCCACCCAGACGCCCCTATTCTAGGTATTCTTACTAAAATCAGGAACAAAACCTTGATTAGAAGTTCTGGCCATTGCTGGATATGAGCAGTATGGGGGATATATATGTATGAAGAGTAGCTTTTGTGTGTCTTTATAGCTTTATTGAGGTATAACTGGCATACAATAAACTGTATGTCTAAAGTACATGATTTGATGAATTTATATACCCATGAAATAATCACTCCAATCAAGGTATTGACCATATCCATTAATTACCACTACAGGCTTCCTGTGCTCCTCTGTAGTCCTTTGCTCCCTCCCTTTCTCTCTCCCTTCTTCTTAGTCCCTCCTTCACATTTTCTAGAATTGTATAATGGAATGTATATCTCTTATTTTGGTCTGACTTGTTTCACTCAGCATCATCATTTCATTGCTGCATTTGAGACATTCATGTTTTTTTTCTTTTTTAGTCTGTTAATACAGTGAATGACCTTGATTGATTTTTCCAGTGTTAAACCAACCTTTCTTTCCTGTGGTAAAATACAATTGGTGTTTTTACCACATAAAAACTTGGGTGAAGTATTACCTTTTCTATATATTGTTGAACTCAGCTTGCTAAAATTTTAACATCTTTTTCATATCTGTGTTCATGAAGGGTATTAGGCTATGATTTCCTTGTTATTGTCTTTGGTTTAGAATGAGATGGAAAGCCTTCTTTCCTCTACTGGAATAAGTTATACAGGGTTGGTATTATTTCTTATGTATTTGGTAGAATTTGCTAGTAATACCTTTTTAGCTGTTTTTATTTTTTATTTTTCAAAAGATTTTATTTATTTGACAGAGAGAAAGGGATCACAAGTAGGCAGAGAGGCCTGCAGCGGTGGGGGGCGGTGGGAGACACAGGCACCCTGCTGAGCATAGAGCCCGGTGCTGGGCTTGATTCTAGGACCCTGAGATCATGACCTGAGCTGAAGTCAGAGGCTTAACATACTGAGCCACCCAGGCGCCCTGCTGTTTTTATTTTTTATTTTTTAATTTTTTTTTTTTAAACTTAGTTATTGTGGCACCTGGGTAGCTTCGTTGGTTAAGCGTCTGCCTTTGGCTCAGGTCATGATCCTGGGGTCTTGGGATCAAGCCCTGTGTCAGGCTCCCTGCTCGGTGGGGAGCCTGCTTCTCCCTCTCCATCTGCCTTTCCCCTCCACTTGTGTTCTCTCTCTCTTAAATAAATAAATAATCTTTTTAAAAAGATTTAAAAAAATCTTTTTAAAAGATTTATTTATTGGGGCGCCTGGGTGGCTCAGTGGGTTAAAGCCTCTGCCTTCGGCTCAGGTCATGATCCCAGGGTCCTGGGATCGAGCCCCGCATTGGGCTCTCTGCTCAGTGGGGAGCTTCCTTCCCCTCTTTCTCTGCCTGCCTCTCTGCCTACTTGTGATCTCTGTCTGTCAAATGAATTAAAAAAAAAAAAGATTTATTTATTATAGAGAATCTGAAGCAGACTCTGTGCTGAGCATGGAGCCTGATGCAGGGCTTGATCTCATGGCCCTGAAATCATGACCTGAGTTGAAACCAAGAGTCAGATGCTTAACTGACTGAGCCACCCAGGTGCCCCAGATGTTTTTATTTTATATTTAATTTTTTCCCTACCTAGTCTGGTTTCTGAGGACAAGAACGTGATGATGCTCTGTGAATGATATAATAGTTTCTGGTGTATTTTAGGATTTATATTATATTTAAGCATAATTTATGTAGATTGTCATCAGTAGTTATCTTTGTGGAGTGAACATTTTAAAAAACCAGTAACATTATGTGTCAGTTATATCTCAGTAAAAAGAGTTACAAAACTAAAAAACAAAACATTGATTTTTAAAAATCAAATGAATTCTAGATCTGTTGCATAGTCTTTCCTTTAAGACCTCAATAGATTATGGTTCAAAAGAAAAATGTTAGTCATTTCTAGACATGCTTTAGGGTTCTCTCCTTGGTTTAACATTTATCGTGCACTGCAGTCGTTGATTTCTGTAGCACAGGCTTCCCTGGATCTAGCAGGTTAAATATATCACCATACCATCAAAGTAGAGCAAATGTGCCAACCAGTTCCTGGTACTAGGGAAATCTCTAGACTCTGTAGGCTAGATACAGTATTCTCGGGTTGGGCTTATTGGTGTCATGGCTAAGTGGAGCTTCTCAGGGACTGTTGTCAGGAAAAATAAATTAAACTAGAGAGTGAGATGAGGTGACTTGTGGATCCATTTCTAAGATCAGGAAATGAATATTAAAGGAGATTATATTCCTCGAGCCTGGTGGGCAGAGTAATCAGTAAGTTGGTCATGGGCCAGAGCCCCTTAAATTTTCCCAGGGTTTCCCCCGGGTCCTGCAAAGAGCCCTCATAATTAAAAAGGAGACAACTGTCCCATCTCTGTACATTATCCTTATGACCTACAGTCCCTACTGAGGACTGATCACTTAACTTAAAAAAAAGATAGAGGGGCGCCTGGGTGGCTCAGAGGGTTCAGTCTCTGCCTTCGGCTCAGGTCATGATCTCAGGGTCCTGGGATCGAGCCCCGAATCGGGCTCTCTGCTCAGCAGGGAGCCTGCTTCCTCCTCTCTCTCTCTGCCTGCCTCTCTGCCTACTTGTGATCTCTGTCAAATAAATAAATGAAATCTTTAAAAAAAAAAAATGATAGAAACATTATGTGAAACTGGAAGACCAGAGGTCTGTGTTCCAGAGGAATGATCTGGTCAGCTTTAAACTGTAGGATTTCTAAACATTTTTGTGCCTGTGCCCCTTTTTGCAGCCTGTATTTTATAAAATAAGATTATTTTAAATGTATAATAGAAAATGTAAAGGATTACAAAAGAAACCAATAATGTAGATGTTTATCGAAATGTTTGCTTAAAAGATTTATTTATTTATTTAAGGGGTGGCACAGGGAAAGGAAATCTCAAGCAGACTCCCTGCTGGGCCTGGAGCCTGAAACAGGGTTTGATCCCATGACCCTGAGATCATGAAATCAAGAGTTGGATACTCAACCGAGCCAGTGAGGCGCCCCTGAAAGTTACTTTCACTGGAAGATTTATATTGTCATTATTTATTTCTCTTTTCTTTATTTTCCAGAATAACCTGGGCATCTTGTGGTCTGAAAGAGAAGAAATTGAAACTGCACAGGCTTACCTAGAATCATCAGAAGCACTGTATAACCAATATATGAAAGAGGTATGTTGGATGTCAGATACATTTAAAAAATTTTTTTGAAGATTTTATTTATTTTACAGAGAAAGAGAGAGACTGCGTGTGTGCACAAGCAGGGGGAAGGGCAGAGGGAGAGGGAAAAGCAGGCTCACCACTAAACAAGGAGCCTGATACAGGGCTTGATCCTAGGACCCTGGGATCATGATCCGAGCCCAAGGCAGATGCTTATTCTTATTCGATGCGCCACCCAGGCATCCCAGATTTTAAATTTTTATTGAAATGAGTCAAGTACCTGGGTAGCTCAGTTGGTTAAGCATCTGCCTTGGGCTCAGGTCATAATCCCAGGGTCCTGGAATTGAGTCTCTCATCAGACTCCCTGCTTAGTGGGGAGCCTGCTTCCCTTCTTCTGCCCCTTCCCTGCTTATGTACGCGCACTCTCCTTCTCTCTGTAAAATAAATAAAATGTTAAAAAAAAAAAGTCAAGATATGAGGGCTCTTATTCCTCATTTACAATGTTAGTACATGACTCTTTAGTTATACTAAGGAATCTCTCGATAGGGCTGTCTAGGTGTTTACCTAATAGGGTTCTTAAAAATAATCCTCAGATGAGGTCTAAGGGCAATCTTAGTCCAAATATAATTGTATAGGAAATATTCTGATACTATCCTAAAATACTGATATTGGCATATTTCCATTTATATTCTAAAATTTGTATTTTGAGCACGCCTGGGTGCCTCAGTTGGTTAAGCATCTGTCTTTGGCTCAGATGATGATTCCCGGGTGCCGGGATCAAGCTCTGGATCGGGCTCTCTGCTCCTTGGGGAGTCTCCTTCTCTCTCTCCCTCTCTCCCCCCTACTCATGTGTGAGCTCTCTCTTTTTCTCTTGTAAATAAATAAAATCTTTAAAAAAATTAAAATTAAAATTCTATTATAAAAATAAATAAAAATAAAAATTTTGTTTTGATTTCCATGAGAATAGCAGTGCTTACAGGAAAGCAAACAGCTGCTTTAGCAAAATATCTGATGTCTTTGAGGCATGGTTCTCATATTTCAGCATTATCAGTCTGGAGGGCTCTGGGGAGCTTGTTAAAACAGAATGCTCAGGGCTCCTGGGTGGCTCAGTCGTTAAGCAACAGGTCTTGGTCCCAGGGTCCTGGGATTGAGTCCTGCATCGGGCTCCCTATTCAGCGGGAAGCCTGCTTCTCCCTCTCCAACTCCCTCTGCTTGTGTTCCTTCTCTTGCTGTGTCTCTCTTTGTCAAATAAATAAATAAAATCTTAAAAAAAAAATAAACCCAGAATGCTCACAGGGCACCTGGGTGGCTCAGTCATTAAGCCTCTGCCTTTTGCTCAGGTCGTGATCCCAGGGTGCTGGGGTTGATCTGCACATTGAGCTCAGTGGGAAACCTGCTTCTCCCTCTCCCAGTCCCTCTGCTTGTATTCCCTCTCTTGCTGTTTCTTTCTCTCCGTCAAATAAGTAAATAAAATAAAATCTTAAAAACAAAACAAAAAACCAACAGAATGCTCACCCCAGACCTTTCAGTAAGTCTTGGTTGGGGCCCGAGAATTTGCCTTTTTAACAAGATTCCAGGTGATGTCGATGCTGCCTGTCCAGGTACTACACTTTGGGAACTACTGCCTCAGAGAAAGGATTTTCAGTGATTATTTTTTCCACTTGTGAAATCTCTTTGAAATATAGTTTGTAAAAAACTGTTTGAGCCACTGTGGTTAAGCAGGTCAGAATCCACTCAGCCCAATCCTCTAGACACCTTCTTCCCACCCCACCTTGGTAGTACAAAAGAGGTGCCATAGATCTTTCTAGGGCTGTAGGGAGCTTAGATCGAAAATTTGTACTTTAGAGGGTCACAACCTTGCAAAGGTGGCAAATCACTGTGTTACCATCCATTTCTTAATTTTTTTTTTAATTAAAAAAAAAATTTTTTTTTAAAGATTTTATTTATTTATTTGACAGAGAGAGATCACAAGTAGGCAGAGGCAGGCAGGGAGAGAGAAAGGGAAACAGTCTCCCCGCTGAGCAGAGAGCCTGATATGGGGCTTGATCCTAGAATCCTGGGATCATGACCTGCGCCAAAGGCAGAGACTTTAACCCACTGAGCCACCCAGGCGCCCCACCATCCATTTCTTAACAGATTTTACTTACTAAAAGTTGGCAGTTTATAGGAGATTACCCATGTGTGTAGGCAAGAGGGAATAAGAGCTATTTCTGTATTGTCAGCTTAACTTTTCTTTCTTTTAAATGTTGGCAGTCTTCTAAAATTATAGTGGATTTTAGTTAATTCTGTACTGAGGCTATGTGTAGCACTCCTTTAAATAACCAGGTATTTTGAGGTTTCTTACATGCAGAGTTCAAAAGCAGTGCCTTACTGGGGTACCTGGCCAGCTCAGCCAGTAGAATACATGACTCTTGATCTCAGGGTTGTGTATTTAAGCCCCACGTTGTGTGAAGAGATTACTTAAAAACAAAATCTTAGCACTCGTTTGTGAACCAAGCAGAGCCAGAGTCAAGACATGATGGCTTGGCTGCCCCACAGGATTATCAAGTGAACCCAGCATTTGCTGGCAGAAGTTCCTGGCATCCAAGCAGAACCAGATCAGAACAGTGTGCATTATTTTCATGTAGTCATTCCCTTGAGGGAGGGAGTTTTTTATTTTACTTAATTTTGATTTTAATATTTTTTTTGAGGGAGGGACTTTTAAGCTTGAACTATTCCTTCCAGAAAAATACTTGATGGTAGCCCTTAAACTATGTTTCAAGGCCAAAACTTATCATTATATTTGGGAAAACATATTCTTCCCAAAACATGTTGGGAAGAATATGTTTAGATGTTTAGAAAGACAGTTGGTCCCCAGCACTGTGGATCTGCACAGTTCTGCTACCGATCCAGGTTTTACTGAGTGTAGTTTGACCCATGGTGACAAAGCGGAGCAGCAGAAGACCAGTGAAGCCCTCGCCGTAGAAACAGCTAGAGCATGCACTAGGCTGTATACCATGAGTAATTCTTCAAATCGATCTGATCGTTAAGCGTGCATCACTTCTCCTTTTCTGCCAAGACTTCCTTTTTTGTTTGCACTTAATGGACACAGTCTTAGAGACCTTACAGAATAAAAGCCCGGACATCTTCAGTCCTTTGGTGATTAAATGCACATTAGCAGATCTATGTCTTGTCCTCATTCACCGTTGTAAAGCAGGAACAGAGGATAGAAATACCATCTGAATTGTTGTGAATTGTTTAAATGCAGCTCTCTCTGCTTTTTTTCATTTCCCCCATCATGGTCTAAGTGTAAAGCACTATGGATGAAGGTAATTGTCAGGATTAGCTCTAGGGAAATGGGTGTTTTCACTTTTTGGAGGGGGCAGAGAAGTAGTTCTAATTTGATGGGTTCCTTTCCCCCTTTTATGGTGGCCTAATTGCCTTGGATAACAGCAGCTCACCAGTTCTTTAGAATATGCTCTCTAGCCAAGTCTAACTTTATTTAGATGTTACGGATGGGCAAGCTTGATTGAACCAAAGTGGGAACATTAAACAAACATCACAGCCCTCACTGATAAACATTATGACTTTGCTGTCAAGTGTAGGATCCTTCCTTCAAGAAAAAGCTAATGAGGGGCGCCTGGGTGGCTCAGTGGGTTGGGCCGCTGCCTTCGGCTCAGGTCATGATCTCAGGGTTGGGATCGAGTCCCGCATCCGGCTCTGTGCTCAGTGGGGAGCCTGTTTCCCTCTCTCTCTCTCTGCCTGCCTCTCCGTCTACTTGTGATTTCTCTCTGTCAAATAAATAAATAAAATCTTTAAAAAAAAAAAAAGAAAGAAAGGAAAAGCTAATGACCATTTTGTATGGCTTGTCTGGAAACTTCTGTAATCTTATGTCTTAGTAAAGTATTTTTTGTTACTCTATTTTGCCTTTGTACAGTATTTATTTCATTTTTCCAATGTGACAGGAGTATTTAAAAATTAAAACTGAGGGTGCCTGGGTGGCTCAGTCAGTTAAGCATCTACCTTTGGTTTAGATCATGATCGCAGGGTCCTGGGATCAGCCGTGTTGGGCTCCCTGCTAGGTGGGAAGTCTGCTTCTCTCTTTGTCCCTCCCTCGCCCACCATGTGCGCAGGCTCGTTCTTGTTCTCTCAAATAAATAACTAAAATCTTTGGAAAAAAAGTTAAAACTGATGGAACATTCTGTTTTGGTCTTCACCATCTGACAAGTTGAGTGGCAAGAAGTGGATTTTGCTAGTTTCTTTTCACCAATGCAAATTTGGAGTATTTATAAGCTGGCCCTGAGTGAGCATAAAGCATTGGTATCTGATTTTTTTTTAACCTCCTAGGAACTAGAAATAAATGTGTGTTTTCTGAAAAAAAATCTTAAAAAAGAAAAAGAAAAAAATCAATGTCTTACTAAGTTCACCAGTGTTTTATATGTTGCTAAAATCACTGGTAAGTTTTTAGTCCTCATTTTACTTGACTTCTCATTAGCATTTGGCAAGTTGTTAGTCTTTCTTCCTAAAACACTTCTTTAACTTAGCTTCCACCTCCCACTTCTCTGTGGTGTGCCTTCTGTGGTTCCCTAGCCTCTGAACACGGGAGTACCCAGAGTGGTCTCTGGGCGTCTCCTTTTTCCATCTGCATTCATTCTCTTGTTCTAAATAACATCTCTTCGTGATGGCTCCCAGCTATGTCTCCGGTCTGTAGCTCTCAAATTCCAGACCTGTCTGTCCCACTGCAAATGTGATATTTGCACTTTTTAAGGAGTAGGTGTCTCTAAAACCACTGTCTAACACTGAGCTTCTGATAACCTTCCTCTCCCCACCTCCCTTACGGTAAACACCAACTTCTTTCTTCAGTTGCTGAGGCCTAAAGCCTTGGAGACTCCGCTTCTCACACTGTATCTTACTTACAGTTGGCTTCACCTTTATATCTAGAATCAGATCACTGCTATCCCCTGGTGCAGGCTGCCGCCCCCTCTTGCTGAGGTTAGTGCTTTAGTCTCCGAGCTGGCCTTCTGGCTCTCATGCCCCCTTCGGCCTGTTCACAGCCTGTTCAAAGGCAGATTACGTCACGCCACTGCTTCCCTGGGGCTCTGCACTCAGAGTAGACCCCAAAGACCTTATAAAGACTACAAGTTCAGTATCTTATTTGGCTATCCTTATTTCCGTAATTTTTTAAAAGACTTCTTTATTTATTTGAGGTGGGGAGGGGCAGAGGGAGAGGCAGTAAGAATCTTAAGTAGACTCAGTGTTGAGCACAGAGTCCGACCCAGGGCTCAATCTCACAACTCTGAGATCGTGACCTGAGGGGAAACCAGGAGTTGGATGCTCAACTGACTGCACCACTGAGGTGCCTCTTTTCTAATTTTATCTTCTGCTATTATTCTCTCCTGTCTCATTGTGCTGTAGCTGCATTGACCTTCTTGCTGCTCCTGAAACATACAAGACAAGCTCCTGACTCAGGGTCTTTGCCCTTAACTGTTCCCGCTGCTGAGACTGCTCTTCCCCTAGCCACTGACCTGGCTCACTCCTTCATTCCCTCCCGCTTGTGACTCAGATGTCTCCCATCCAGTGAGCACTCACTGGCCACTCCGTCTAATACTACAGACCACCCTCTGATGCTTCCTGTCCTCCTTGCCTGCTTTATTTCCTGCTTCACATGTACATTGTCTAACCCATTGGCCATTTTAGTGATTTATCTTACTTATCACCCATCTTCAGTACTAAAATGTAAGTTGCCTGATGACAAGGATTTTTTTTTTATTGTATTCACTGCTGTCTTCACAGCATCTAGAACAGTATCTATTTCTTTTTTTTTTTTTAAGATTTCATTTATTTATTTGAGGGAGAATGAGTGAAAGAGAGTATGAGAGAGGAGAAGGTCAGAGGGGAGAAGCAGACTCCCCAAGGAGCTGGGAGCCTGATGCAGGACTTGATCCTGGAAGTCTAGGATTATGACCTGAGCCGAAGGCAGTTGCTCAACAAACTGAGCCACCCAGGCTCCCAACAGTACCTATTTCTTGAATTAATGAGTGATATTCCACTTTGTCCATCCACATCAACCAAAAACAGAATGTTACTACTGTGTGAGTGCTTGAATGAATTTAACAGAACGTTTCAGTTTAAATATATATACAGTAGTAGTTTGTTGGAGAATTTAATTGCTTATATGATTTTGTACTTACTTAGTATCAATAGTCATTCGGAATAAAAATATTTTTTAATATTTCATAAATTATTGAGCTAACAGTGGCAGATGTTAGAATGTCATTTTAAAAAATCTGTAGATTTAGAAAGAGTTCTAGGTAAAGGAGAGATCTAAACACAGCAGGGGAAGATCACTGAGTTTGAAGGTAGGAGAGTGGGGATTCTAGTTTGGTTTGTGGATGTAACTGACTGACCTGGAGGAACTCAGACTTTCTGTGCCACCTGTTCCTCATCTCTAAGATGGAGATAACTTTCCTATCTTAACAATACAGAAATGTTGTAGGGATCAGATAATAGAGTAGTTAATGCAGAGTCTCCAGAAACATACTCTATGAAATAGTCACATAATGGTTAAGTAAACGATGGTACACTAATAAAAGAGAATATGATACAACTGTTAAAATGATAAACTCTGCATCTTGAATACATGGAAAATGTATACAATACATGCATGCACCTTGATTATACTTTTCATCTTCCCTGTAAGGATGGGCTAGATGTTATAAGTAATAAAAATGATCATTTTAGTTTTGGAAGTTGTAGAGATGCCTAGGTTGCTCGATCAGTTGGGCAGCTGCCAGCCCAGGTCATGATCTCAGGGTTCTGGGATCAAGTCCCGAATCAGGTTCTTTGCTCATTGGGGAACTTGCTTCTCCCCCTGGCTGCTCTGCCTGCTATTTTCTCTGCTTGTGCTCTCTCTTGCTGACAAATAAATAAAATCTTAGGGGGAAAAAAAGTTGTAACTAATAAGCACTAATGTTTATTGTGTGCTTAAGCACATTGTATTTTATTCTCACAACAACTCTGAAGGAGGTACTGTTTTGTGGTTGTTCTTGTTTTATGGAGGAAGTACTGTTACTCCCATTTACAGATAGTGAGTGTGTGATTCAGTGAGGTTAGCATAGACTGTATGGCAGAGTCAGGATTTAAATGGTTTTTCAGACGGTAAACTCTTGTTCTTTCTCATGTACCATGCTGCCTTCCAAGGTAATATTATTGAATAATTATTGTATTAAGATAAAAGGATTCTTTTTCTCCATAAAATTGTTCCGATATAGAATAAGTAATAAAGAAAATATATTTTATTTTTACAAAGAGTATATTTATTAGTAGGTTTTGTGTGAGGTTAAGAGACCAAATACTGGGGAACCTAACTCATTTGGTGGGGCATGTGACTTTTGATCTTGGGGTTATGAGTTGAACCCCACTTTGGATGTAGAGATTACTTTAAAAAAAAAGTAAAAAAAATCAGACAGAGGTATATTTAACTTACTTATTTAAATTTTCTCAGCTTTTTATGTTTTTAAAAGATTTTTATTTTATTTATTTGACAGAAGAGATCATAAGTAGGCAGAAAGGGAGGCAGACAGAGAGGAAGGGAAGCAGGCTCCCTGCCAAGCAGAGAGCCTGATGTGGGCCTCGATCCCAGGACCTTGGGATCATGAACTGATCCCAAGGCAGAGGCTTTAACCCACTGAGCCACCCAGGTGCCCCCTTATTTTTTAAGATTTTATTTTTTAAGTAGTCTCTACACTTAGGATGGGGCTCGGACTCACAACTCCAAGATCAAGAGTTGCTTGCTCTACCTACTGAGCCAGTCAGGCGCCCCCCAGCTTTATTGATATAATTAACATATAACATTGTATAAATTTAGGGTGTGCAATGTGATAATTTGATGGGTGGATATATTGCAGATGATTACCACAGTAGGAGTAGTTAATATCTCCATCACCTTACATAATTACCTTTTTTGGAGGGGGGTGATGAGATCATGTACAATTTACTTTCTAAGCAACTTTCAAGTATATAGTACAGTATGTTAACTATAGTCACTGTGCTGCTTATTAGATCTTCAGAACTTATCTTTTAACTGGAAGTTGTGCCTGTTGCCCAGCTTCTCATTTTTCCCTCTCTCAGTCCCTGGCACCCACTGTTCTACTCTATTTTTAGGAGTTAAGTTTTTTTGTTTTTTAAATTTAAGATGCTACGTATAAGTTGTACCATTCACTATTTGGATAATGGCCATTTTAAAGCATTTGACATGTTATAAAATTGCTTTTCATAAAAACACTAGCAATGTACTCTCTTTTTTTTTTTTTTTAAGATTTTATTTTATTTATTTATTTTTTTTTTATAAAGATTTTATTTATTTATTTGACAGAGAGAGATCACAAGTAGGCAGAGAGGCAGGCAGAGAGAGAGGAAGGGAAGCAGGCTCCCTGCTGAGCAGAGAGCCCGATGCGGGACTTGATCCCAGCACCCTGAGATCATGACCTGAGCCGAAGGCAGCGGCTTAACCCACTGAGCCACCCAGGCGCCCTAAAGATTTTATTTATCTGACAGAGATCACAAGTAGGCAGAGAGGCAGGCAGAGAGAGAGGAAGGGAAGCAGGCTCCCCGCTGAGCAGAGGGCCTGGCATGGGGGCTCGGGCTCAATCTCAGGACCCTGAGATCATGACCTGAGCCCAAGGCAGAGGCTTTAACCCACTGAGCCACCCAGGCGCCCCACTAGCAATGTACTCTTATTTCACTAGTATATGAGAGTTCTTATCTCCTTCAGAACTTATCTTTCATAGCTTTTAAAAAAATCTGTACTGTTATTGTAGGCAAAATGGTCTCGTTTTAACTTGAATTTCTTTGATTATTTTTAAGTGTTTATATTCTATTTTTATCTTTTCTTTTGAAAGCATTTACTTCATGCCTTTTTACGTATATTTATTTAAGTTTGTGTTTTCTGGCTGATTTGTTTGCTCATTTATATTAAATTTTTATTTTAAACTGAGATATTGAAATATTACATTATGTTAGTATAGGATATACCATGTAATGTTTCAATATATGTATATATTGTGAAGTGGTCATCACGAGTCTAGTTAATGTCTGTCACCACATACATTTACAGTTTTTTTCTTGTGGTGAGATCTTTTAAGATCTATTCTTTTAGCAAAATTCAGATTTACAGTACAATAGTAGTAACTGAAGGCACCATGCTATATAGTACATCCCCAGGATTTATTTGTTTTGTAATGTGAAGTTTTTGTCTTTTGACCACCTTCAGCCTTTTCTCCACTATCTCCACCTCTGGAAACAACTAGTTTGCTCTCTACTTCTAGGCATTCTTTTTTCTTGTGCGTTTTTGCCTTTTTTTTTCTTTTTACAATTCCACATATAAGTGATCCCATATGGTATTTGTCTTTCTCTGACTTACCTCATTTACCATAATGTCCTCAAAGTCCATCCATATTACAAGTGGCAGGATTTTCTTTTTTTTTTTTTTAATGGCTAAGTAATTTCCTGTGTGTGTGCGTATTTTTTTTTTTATCCGTTTATCCCCTGATGGACACCTAGGTTGTTTCCATGTCTTGGCTGTTGTAAATAGTTCTCCAGTGAACATGGGGGTGCTTTTATCTTTTCGAGTTAGTGGTTTTTTTCCTTTGGCTAAATACCCAGAAGTGGAATTGCTAGTCTTATGGTAGTTTTATTTTTAATTTTTTGAGAAATCTCCATGCTGTTTTCCATAGAGGCTGCCTAATTTACATTTCTACCAGCAGTGCACAGGGGTTCCCTTTTCTCTAACTTTGCCAACACTTGTTATTTCTTGTCTTTTTTGGTAATAGCCATTCTGACAGGTGTGAGGTCGTTTCTCATTATAGTTTCCATTTGCATCTCCCTGATGATTGGTGATGCTGAGCATCTTCTCTTGTATTTGTTGGCCATCTGAATGTCTTCCTTTGAATACTGTCTGTTTAGGTCCTCTGCCCGTTTTTGAATTGGGTTGTTTGGGTTTTTTTGGTGCTAAGTTTCATGAATTCTTTATATATTTTGAATATTAACCCCTTCTCAATACAGGATTTGCAGAAACTTTCTCCTATCTGGTAGGTTGCCTTTTCATTTTGTTGTTGGGTTCCTTTGTTGTTTAGAAGCTTTTTATTTGTTATTTTCCCACTGTTCATATTTTACTTGTTTAACAAACATTTATAACACTTACAGTACCTTCAGGCACTGTTATAAATGATTTACCAATTTTAACTCACTTAATCCTCATGACAACTCATAAGGTAGATACTTTTATTATTCCTATTATATAAATGAGGAAAAAGAAGCACACTAGATTGTGACTCACCCAAGGCCACACACTAGTAATTGGTGAAGCTTGGGGTTCTGACCCACATGATCTGATTCCAGAATCCATACTTTTAATCACTGTACTCCATTGTCTCAGTAGTTGGACATAGTCTCAAATACAAGTTTGAGGTGCTCCTTTAAGAACTGTGTAGTGTGGGGTGCCTGAGTGGCTCAGTGGGTTAAAGCCTCTGCCTTCAGCTCAGGTCATGATCTCAGGGTCCTGGGATCGAGCCCCACATCAGGCTCTCTGCTCAGCAGGGAGCCTGCTTCCCCCCCTCTCTCTGCCTGCCTCTCTGCCTACTTGTTATCTCTGTCAAATAAAAAATTAAAAAAAAAAAAAGAAGAAGAAGAAGAACTGTGTAGGGTAGGGGCACCTGGGTGGCTCTCGTGAAGTGTCTGCCCTCGGCTCAGGTCAGATCTCTGGGTCCTGGGATCGAGCCCCGCATTTGGCTCCTTGCTCAGCAGGGAGTCTTCTTCTCCCTCTCCATTTGTCTCTCCCCCTGCTCGTGCTCCCTTTCTCTTGTATCTCTCTGTCTCAAATACATAAATTTTTTAAATGTTAAAAAAAAAAGAAAAGAAAAGAAGGGGATGCGTGGATGACTCAGTCAGTTAAGCATCTGCCTTCAGCCCAGGCCATGATCCAGAGTCCTGGTATCAAGTCCCACATCATGCTACTTGCTCATTGGGAGTCTGCTTCTCCCTCTGCCTGCCACTCTCCCATGCTTGTGCTCTCTCTCTCTCTCTGACAAATAACTAAATAAAATCTTAAAAAAAAAAAAAAAAACAACCCAAACTGTGTAGTATAGAGAGGACTTCTATATCTATACCAAAACGATAACAAGTAAAAGGAATGTGCTGTGAGCAGAATGCACAGATGGAACATTTCTGTTTGCTTCATCAGTTTAATTCACTAGACATGTATTGTTTTTATTATGTGACAGATACTGTGCAGAATGCTAGGGAATCAAATAGGAAGGAATAAAATGTGTTCCCTAAAAATAACAAGCTACCCCTAGAGGATAAAGATTGGAGCAAATCAGCATGTTAATTATACCCCCAAGGAATTTTTTTTTTAATATTTTATTTATTTTTTTGACACAGAGAGATCACAAGTAGGCAGAAAGGCAGGCAGAGAGTCAGAGAGAGAGAGAGGGAGAAGCAGGCTCCTTGCTGAGCAGAGAGCCCGATGCAGTACTCGATCCCAGGACCCTGAGATCATGACCTGAGCCGAAGGCAGAGGCTTAACCCACTGAGCCACCCAGGCGCCCATTAAGGAATTTTTTAATAAAAATTATTTATTTGAGATAGAGAACAGGAGAGGGGGTGGGGTGGGGTGGGAGGGGCAGAGGGAGAGGATGAAGCACACTCCCCTGAGCGGGAAGCCCAACACAGGGCTCCATCCCAGAACCCTGAGATCATGACCTGAGTCAAAGGCAGACACTTAACTGACTGAGCCACTCAGGCACCCTCCCTCTCTGCCACCCCCGCTCCCTGTCAAGGAATTTTAGAATATACATTAAAAAAAAAAAAAAAAAGGTTTTATTTATTTGTTAGAAAGTACAGAGGCAGGGGGAGCAGCAGGCAGAGGAAGAAGCAGGCCCTGCTGAGCAAGGAGCCTGATGTGGGACTCCATCCCAGGAGCCTGGAATCACGACCTGAGCTAAGGCAAACCCTCAGCCATCTGAGCCACCCAGGCGTCCCTGGATTGTACATTTTAAAAGTCATGGTGCTTCTTCTTGGTGTTTTAACTTTCCTCCTAATGAACTAAGAGGAGCAGAGCACCACAAATCTGAACAAAAGATTCACAACAGGCATGTTTAGGTTTTGAAAAGTAAAGAGAGCTTTATTAATTACTATAAAAACCTAATAGAAACAGAAGAGGAAAGGAATCTCAACATAGATGAGGGTAATAGGCAATAAGTGAGAATAAAGGAAGATTACATCACACTGGGTGCTTAGAACATCCAACCTCCTTAGCTGGGGAAGCCTGGGGGAAACAGCCAGGTGGGGTCCCGATGGAGAGGCCTGGGTGGAGTGTCCTCCCCTTAGGTGAGACTTCGAACTGACTGTCCCCATAAGGGCCATATTTATAGAGTAAATGATGGGGTTTAAAGTTAAACATTGTTTGCTTACATGCAGCTTGGAGTGAGCTGCATTTCTGTGTTATCATGTTTTTATATTTTCAAGGAGCTGGGGCTCTGTATGTCTGCCTCCCTCCCAGGTTCTATTCCAGGGAGCCAGCCCAGCCTGGAGCAGGAGGGGATGTAAGACAAGATTTATAGAACAAAACAGAACAGAAGGACCAATTCTGATCTGGAGGTCAGATAATATATTTCAATCAACCAGGCTCTCAAGGTTATCCACACAGCATGAGTCTCAAAAACATTAACC